>NC_059511.1:611060-914090 GCF_905147795.1 Pieris rapae | reverse complement strand
CAGAGATACATTGTTTAAGCTTAGGGTGACGCAAACCGATTCTGGCATGCAGGTCCTAGGATCTATAGTAAGAAAAAGTATTATTCGGTATTGACCCCACCTATATTTATGTACTATGTAAGATAGAAAGTAGTTTAAATAAATTTTACTTGTAGATATTTTAATTAGATTAAAACATGACAATTGTTTAATTAGATTTGCAGCGTTCGCATCTAATATTCTCAATAATCACGTTTAGGCGTTTCAATTGAATTCGCTGATTAACCATACATACAGTAATTTATATAAAAGCATGTGTTTTCTTAAATAAGAATTGTGTTTCAATAGTTCGTGGTAAGTGTTATAGTTTATTATTTAATAAATTACGTAGGAAATATTCATTGGGGTTTCATACTATTTTGTGCTGTGTTCGCCTAGTGGTTTAGCGTGCGATTCATTCCAGAGGTAGGTTCTAATTTCCCCTGTGCCCTAGACTTTCTTTGTATGTTTCGCTCAGAAGGTGAAGGAAAACATTGTGAGGTAATCGGCTTGCCTTAGACGCAAAAAGTCGACAGCGTGTGTCAGAAAGACAGAAGGCTTATCGACTACTTGCCTATTAGATTGACAAATTGAAACAGATACAGGAATCTGAGACCTAAAAAAGCAACTATTTAAACATATTCTAGATTAAAGAGAACAAAGTCTAGATTCCTGCTTAAGTTTTGGAAATTTTAATATATCGATAAATTACATTTAATATTTCCAATCGAATGAATCGTAATGTTGAAAAAAACACATAGCCCATTGACATTGGTTTTATGTCCAAATGGGTGATAAATATATGTTCAAATTCTGTAAATAACGCTATTTTTATAGGTTAAAGGATTCAAGATGAAAATCATATTGCTATTAGCGATTGTGGGCGCTGCATTAGCGGGAAAGATTGATTTCTTTTCGACTGCTGATGATTATCTGGATATGGAGGCGGTGGTGAACGATCCAGCGAAGCTCAAAGCCATGACTGACTGCTTCTTGGATAGAGGCCCATGTGATCCTGTAGCTCAGAGTTACAAAAGTAAGTGAAGTTTTGTATGTCTCCTTTCCTGTCTTAATTTTTCGATTGCATTATTGGAAATCAAAATATTTTTTATGTATTTTGTTAACATTTACAATTTTCTTAACCAACATTGTAATAATAATAATTAAAATGCTTAATAGAAAAGTATAAATTTAATATATTAAAATAAAAATGTGGCGATTCCGTTGCTTACAATCCTTAGCAATAACAACGACGGGAGCCGAAGAAACGAAATAGCAATTTCTCTTCCATAGCTTACACTGCCTAATGCAATTAATCCCTTTTAATGTTGAATTCAAACATTAAATGTCCAGGTTTCTCAATCTCCGGTAATGTGATTGTCTATGAACGAGCCCCTTGGCCCCTTGGTACATATCTATATATATCTCCAAATATATGTATATTTTTTTTTATTTGCTGATTTTAGTTATCATTCCTGAATCCATGGCTCACGCTTGCGGCCGTTGTAATGACGCCCAGAAGCATTTGGCAAACACCTACCTCCGCGGACTCTTCTGGAAAATACCAGAGGACTACGATAACTTCTTGAAGAAATTCGACCCTCAAGGAATCTTCTTAGACAAGTTCATGGAGGCTGTTAAGGATTATTAATAAATGACAATAAATTATTTTTCCCACTTCAAGTACTTTTTTTCTTTTTAAAAATGGTTTATATAAGCTGTTTCATCGTATCAGTTTTTAAAAATTTAGAGAGCATATGTATACTATATATATATATATATAATTTGACAATTACTTTCAACTTTTGAGACTGCGCCCTTGGTTTCAACGCACTGGCGCTAATTAAGGATTTAAGTTCGCGCCTGATATTATATTCGTAGTAGTCATAGTACCGGTGAACAGCATGAAAGGTACTATGACTACTAACACAGGAACCAAACTATTATAATATATTTTTCAGTTTTCTATTTATCCGTTTTTTTAATTATGACTTTTTTTAAAACTATGTGGGACATAACAAAAGTTTTAGTCTAAAATACAATAGTTTTTTTTTAATATACAACGTTTTTAAATACCCATTTAGATGGAGAGGGTTTTCGTCTCGTAGGTAAGATTATCGAAAGAATATAAAAAAATTGTCTAAACATTCACACCTCTCGCTCTCCACTTTGGCGACAATTGCCTCGCAGTGGAAAGCAATAATCGTATTCGAGATTATAGGCCAGAGGCGTGAGTGTATTTTTTGAAATTTGAGATCGTGGTACGAGTTCAAAGAATTGTACCAAGGCAAAATAGGCACGTTAATATTTTTAGCCCCAGCTCCAGGCGAACCGAAACGAACGATGATTTTACTTTCTTTTTTTCTTGTAAATACTTCTCATATTTTTAATATTTGCACTAATTAATTTGGGACCAAATCCAATTCCATTCACCCAATTTAACACACAATTCCCTCAATGCATTAAGAGCTGCCTTTTTCGCATCACGGTTTTTATAATTTTCATTTTCCGTGTACCACAAACACTCACCTGCAACAGTGGTGAAACTGGTAAATGGTTCTTGCTCTCTTCTTCTTCAGTCGCGCTCTTCATATTTGAAGATCGTCTTGTGGCTTCCTTCCTCCACTGTCCCCTGTCTTCGGCAAGCAAACAAGGTCTTGGGTCTCCATTGTCCTCTATTCCATTGGTTATTTTCAATTATAGGCCAGTAAAAGATCAAACTTCTATTCCTGACACCAAGTTTTTGGGTCTTGCGATGGTTACCCTTTCCATATGAGCAAGCAGCACGCAGACTTTTAACACACAACCTCAGGCTAGAAAGTCACACAACAGCAATTGTTTATTGTATTTACCTGATTTCGCTGGTCGTGTCCACATGTTTTAGGGACGACACCGCTTTTTATATTTTCGTATGTAAGTTAATGTTGACATGTGTTTCTAATTTTGTGGTCCAAATAAAAAAAAAGTAGCAAGTAGCTTTTTCAAGTTTTTGTTTGTTGTCAACCTCGCATTATTTGAGAACTGGCAGACCACTTTTAATTTAAGTTCATTATTTTTAAAGTTCATAAGTGTCGTACATGAATAATGATATAATAAATATATAAATAATCAAGTAAGGTACATCAAACAAAAGTGATTAAATGCTGAATTTTTTATTCATAAAACAAAAATTAGTATCCAGACACGGCATTTTCCAAAATAGGCAGGTAAATGTGGTCAGGATCGTATTTCTCCTGGAAGTCCCCGTAGTACTGAGGATAGTACTCCTTCAGAGCCGACAGGAAACGGTTCCACAGATGCTTCTGGGGGTCATTGCATCTGTGGCAGGCTGTGGGGACCGCTTCAGGCATGTTTTCTATAAAACACACATTAAATAATAAATACAATATATATACTAATATCAAAAGAGGTCAGAAACCGTGATTATATGAGAAGGCAAACTACCACCAAATGCCTACGTTTTGTTGCCTGTCTAATATTCTGCGCAATATAATTGAAATCTGTATGCATTGTCTAAGACTCTAAGTTAATAAAAGATTTCATAATCCTTCATACATTAATACTTATTTCAATCATAATTTCCTCTATTTCAATGTCTTTTTGATATATTTGAATGTATATATGACACCATGACTTACTTTTGTATGACTGACTAAGAGAGTCACATGGAGCCCGATCAACGAAGCAATCAATAAATCCTTTGACCAGTGTTGGGTTTTTCATCGCTGAGTCGATGTCCAAATAATCATTATCCGTGGTGAAGTATACGATATCCTCTGCTACGGTCATCGCCACCAGGGCGGAGAGGATGATGAAGAGTTTCATGATTCTGTTAAACATTATCAGAATTAATTTCTTCAACACTAAGTTGAACAGATGAGTTTCCTATTAACTACAGATTATAATAGATAACTAGTAAGATAATTATTCAAGAAACCGGTGTCTCATAGGAAATATTATGATAATATTAACCTTAACTATATTTCGTTAATAAGTATAAGTAGTATATAAAGTACAAAAAAGGTAAAATGTAACTTACAAGATTGTCAATAAAGGCTATATTTATTTATTTATAATAGACAATAAAGTAAATTTAAAACCTTACCAAATTGAGATCCAAAATGAACTGTGACAAGAGAGAATCCAATATAGTTTATATACTAACTAATACTATTAGTAATAATTGAAAAATTAATTAAATTTATCAATTAATTTCCCTTTTTGCATAGGAAAAATGGTACTAATTGAAATTGTTATCGATTATTATTAAGAAATCTGTAATGAGCCTAAATGGAATATGTAATTTAATAATATTTATGTAACATTTATAATAAATAAAATGGACAATACTTCGTTCTTTCGCTCGGCCTTTCGTATTTTTTATAATCCATGTTATATATATATATTTGTTGTATTTCCCCAAGGGAGTTGGTACGGAATGAGTTTAAGTAATCAAATAATATTATGACCCTATATGGTCAATGCATTCTTGAAGCCTTGTATTATGTAAAAATATAAATCATTTTAAAGCAAATGATGACTTTCACCAGTATAATCGAAACATAACAAATCTAAGCGCACCACCAGCCAGACTCCAGAAGATAAACTCCTTTTATGGAAATTGTGTTCGTTTTTCCAAAAAAACTCTCAATCGAAATTAGAGACTTATCTGACTGACTCGTTAAATGTATAATTTTGACAATTATTATAATCCTAGGGATTGATTTGCTTCAGTTCCAACACATAAAAGAATTTGTAAATAATTATTAATTTTATTTAATAAGGATTTTCTTCTAATTTTTATTCATAACAAATATAAAAAAACCCGCATGACAATCGCTCCAGCCAGTCGTGTTCTCTAGAAATGTGTTCGAGCAATTGCTTTTAAATTGCCGAGAATCTACAATACTTACTTTATGATAGGCGCTAAATTACGTCGTAGGTTCGATCCCCGCCCGTGCACAAATGGACTTTCTTTCTACGTGCACATTTATCATTCGCTCGAACGGTGAAAGAAAACATCGTGAGGAATCTGGTTTGCCTTAGCCCAAAAAGCTCGAGTGTGTTAGGCACAGAAGGCATCTACTATTAGATAACAAATGTTCATGAAACAGATGCAGAAAACTGCGGCCCAGACTTAAAAACGTTGTACCGCCATTCATTTATTTTTTAATAGAAAAGAGCTCACTGAATATTAAAAGGCCGGCAACGCACCCGCGATCGCTCTGATATTGAGAGTGTACATGGACGGTGGCAGCACTTAACATCTTTTCTAGTAAGCCTGTTCTATAAAAAATTGTTTTAATACACGTTAAGTTTTTGTATATGCGTAATTAGCCAAAGACAGCCTACGTTATTTGCGTCGGCTACGTTTGCAGGTTCATTAATTACAATATTTTTGTTAGTTATAATACAGTATTAGGAATTTTAATAATAAAAATTGAATAATAAGAAAATTAATACTAATTTTAAAAGTTTGGATCCTGTGGCAGTATCCCTATAACGCTGACATTTCATAGCTTTAATTAGATCAACAAAAACAAATTTTGGAGGAAAGAAAATAAATCAATAATAATATCACGAAATTGGAAAAAAATCAATGTATTTATAGAGCTATTTTTCTATAGTCAGTAAAATTATAATTTTTTGTTTACAAATCAGATATTGTGCAATTGAAATTAGTCTTCTGTATAACCGAGTATACCAAGTATTATATTTGTAAGGTGTCATACACCTACCAAACTACCAAAACTTACCTAAACTCCTTATTAAATCAAACTTATAATATTAGACGTGATAGCTCTGAAGTAACAGTGATTTACTAAGAAATTCATTTCTTGTCAGAAGTCATAAATTAATTTTACTTTGCCATTCTTGGGCAATCTCTCCCGCGCTGACCGACCCACTGGAAGATGTGGGACCGAGGGGTCTATTATATGGTTGCTAATAGACGTGGGAACCCTGGTATTGAGAGGCAGTTCGCGTTTAATGGATTTGGTTTTTGGAAAACGTAATTTTTTAACTTGGTAACCTTGTTTTTCTTGGATTCGGTTTCCTCTTTCTGGCTACTAGGGTACGTTAACTCTGGTAATTCTGATAAGATTCTTTTATTTATTAATTCTTTTATGGTTTCGAGAAGAAGAAGAAAAGAGTGGAGGAGAGTATATTTCCAGGTTCTTCTCTTCCGTTCTACGCCCTTAATTTGAGAACTGGCAGTAAATTTAAAATTAGAAGCATTTAATGTGTATATATTTTTTGACGTTTTTAAGTGTACATTATCTTACCTACATGAATAAATGATTTTTGAATTTGAATAAGAAGAATCGGGGGACATGTGAACTGCCCTGGTAACCTTTCAATACTATAACTTTGCCGTATCTTATAAAAACAGTATAGCCTGCCTCTTTTTCATTCTGTAACTGAGCTTGGAGTACCTTCCGCGTGTTATGGACCTCAATCTTCCTTATTTTAGTACTGAGTATTTCCTAGATAGGACTTGTTTTTTCTGAATGTGTAACTAAACAGCCGGTCTTATGATTTCACCTTTCTTTTCCAACCTTTTCCAATATTATTTTTCTCACATTCTAATCCAAATTACATCTTTATTATATTTACTATAATATTCTTTAATACAAAATAAGTTTTTTTCTACTACTCCGAGGTTATTATTGCTTCTAAGTTATTTAATTTGACTTTTTGTTATATAATTATTTTCTCTAATCATTTTTCAATTTAAGGTATGCAAATTTCTAGCGTATGTTGTTTGATTATCGTGTTTTTATAAATCCTTTTTAATACCTAACTGTTTTTGTTTTTGTTGTCTAATGTCTTGCTGTTAATTCAGTAACATTAAATGAATTTCTTCCATGGTGTAGGTATATGATTGTTTCTACGAGATTCGGAAAAAAAAATATATTTAACTAATTTAATTTTTATCTTCACAACTTGTGTAGTTATTACGATTTAATTTCAACTTTTGCCAGATATTGAGTTTTTAAAATATGTTGTTTATTTGATTACCTACACTGTTTTGTTTTTTAAGAACTTTAAGTATAAACATATAGGAAAGAGCGTTCATGCCTAACACGGGTCGAACTTAAAAGGGATGTACTAAACTGTAGATTTAAGACTATTTACTTAATAAAGACATTTTGGTTTTAATTTTTTTAATTCTCTGAAATAATATTACTATTTAGCGTAATATCTATTATTTCAGATGTGTAACGAATTTGTCTCAAAATCTTTGTTTTGTAGTAGCCAAAAACTATATATATAAATTGGTACATTTCGGTTTATTCGAACATGGTCCCTTTTGGCTATCTGAGATATTACACAATTATTGAACAAATGTTTATAATTTTCTGATCAGTTCATATGAATGATTAATGTCAGTTAATTATTTGTATTTCGTTTTGCACTAAGATTTTTTCAAAACAAATTTAGTCACTTTTCGTACTAAACGTCACAACTTCACAAAGATTAAGTATAAAGTTAACGATTATCTAGTTGATAAAAGGGCCTGGGACTAGTGCTAGACAGGCTACTCCTAATAAATTATACTGATATTTGTTTTAAATAAGTGTTGTTTGATAATTTGCTACTTTCAAAGATTACCGAGAGTTTTTTACGCCAGATTTTTCTCTTGGCCTACCTACTAGCCACTTTCCCTTTCTCACGCGGTTCCTCTACTGATCGTATTTGCCACGCACCAACACTATGTGGAACTAGCTACCCACTGAAGTATTCCAATACCAATTTACTATAAGCCTACAACACATTTGCTGTTCTATTAATGTGAACAGTTAGGTGACCTTAGAACTGGTCCTTTCCTCGCTCTTCGAATAATTATCGCAATACAGCGAGGAAACACTGTCAGCGTTAAAGGTACACGGGAGCGAAAAAAATATTCTTTTAATGTTTTAATTTTTTATTAATACCGTATCGGTATTGTATTAGATTTTTTTTAATAAAATCTATAAAAATGGAATGGATGTTTGATTTAATAATTCTCCACGGCTTTCATCAACTCATCTAAGAATATATTACTCCGGTCATATTTCTGTTGGAACGCCAAATATTCAGTGGGATAATATTTCTTCAAACCATTCAGCCAGATGTTCCACATATGTTTTTGGCCGTCTGTACACCTCAAGCAGGCAGTAGGAATAGCTTCTGGCATGTTTTCTAAAAACAATTTAATACCACATATTATATTAGTATATCAGAAAATAGAAATGAACAGTATAGAACTTTCGAATTAAATAGATAATGTATAATTTACATTTTAATTATAATAATAAATTATCTACTTGTCGTCATACATACATCGACTTCCTAGGGTCCTTCAAATGCTTATCAATTCTTATTAGAGCGACAATAAATTTGCGAGCTCGCATATAAGTGTATACCTATGGGCGGCGTTATAATTTAACATCCGCTGAGCTTGCTACCCCCGTTATATAAAAAAATCTTGAAGAATGAAGTCTAGCTTTTATTGCTGCTGTTTCGAGACAGCAGAGAAGACTTACCGAATGACTGAACAACTCTCTCGTCTAAAGTAAATAAAAAAACCGTGTTAAAAGACATCTTACTTTTGTATGAAAAGCTGAACGGTTCACAAATCCTTCTTCCAACGAAACAGTCCATATGATATTTCACCTGTACCGGGTCTTTCAATACAGCAGCGACGTCGTAATGGTCGTCAGCGGTGGTGAAATAACCGCATTTGTGACCGACAGCGATGACGAGTAGAGATGACAATAGTAGCACCTTCATGTCTTTTAAAACGACTGATCGTATTCAGCGTATGGATGTCACTTATAAACACTGTTATTTTCAATTAACACAGTACATTGTAATTATCTATAATGAAGTAATAAATTATTTAATTTATTAGGTAAATGAAACAAAGGCATTTTAATATTATATGGCTCGGTGTAGATTTAACGGACTTCTGAAGTAACATTTAACTATACTGACTCCATATTTGTATACAGTATCAATTAATGAGAACTATTGATAGTGGCTTTAAGGGCCTTTACTGATCAGCTCTCGGAAAATGGCCGAAATGGGCGTTGTCCCGCGACTAGCGCATTCTCCGGTGGAGGCGAGGTTAGGTTAGGTTAGGTAGGTGGACTCATTTTCCGCAACTAGACTCAAATTTGGTCCGTTTTTCCGGAGCTGTCCGTCGCGCCTAGGACAATTAGATGTTTATTAAGGAGACAATGGCCCGTAATTGTCCCTATCATTATTTTTACATCTGTTATGTTTAAGCTTAGAAGTCGCGTTGCCAATTGTGGGTTCACTGCTGGCAGAGCCATTTTGGACTGTCTGCAGTCCGCACTTTGCGACCATCGTAATTTCTGGATTTCGATGGATTTCCAGAGAAACCATGTTCACAGTAACGAGAAAGGCAAGGCGTCATTCCGGAGCCTCTTCTCGCAAGTCCCTTGTACCTTTATATACTGCAAGGTAACCCTATTGGTTACAGTTAAAGCCTCTAGTGCTTCGTGACACTCCAGTAATAGTTTGCTGTTTGTCTTTTTGGTTCCTAGCGCCATCAGCACGGATGCACTGTCGGATACGAGCTTTATGCAAAAGTCATTAACTCCTAACCGCTGTACGGCTCCGGCTGCCTCTGTTAAGGCGACACATTCACATTGAAAGATACTCTCTTCTACCTCCTACCTACTCTCAGGTACTCTGTATGCCTGATACCCACCTGATTTTGACTGTTATTTGTTGGTGATTGGATTCTCCGGATCTGTTAAGAAATCGTCGGGGCCTCCTATGGGCCATTTTATCGAAAAGAGGCGAATAGAAATTTCATTATTGACTTCGTAGGCTTAGCCTAAGAAAGAGCTGGACTTTCTTTTATCCAAGCTAAGGAACTTCTCTTCTCTTGATCAATAGCATATTATCATAGGAAGATAATAATCGTAGGTCAATGACTCTGTTACAATTAAAACAATAAATGCAATAATATCATATCTAATTATAAACACGCATACAATTCATAATGTCAATATAAATTTAATTAAACTTAAAGTACTTTATTAATAATCTTCTACCGCTTTCATAAAATGGTCTAAGTAAAACTTCTTCGGATCGTATTTGTATTGAAATGCCAGATATTCAGTGGGATAATTTTTCTTCAGATCGTTCAAAAAAATATTCCACATATGTTTTTGATCATCAGTACACCGATAGCAGGCTGTAAGGATAGCTTCCAACATGTTTTCTAAAATAATAGTATATAATAATATGTTAGGTTAAAATTCCGAAATAACATATTACATAGTTATAGATACACATCATAAAATTTACTTTGTGGAACCAGCTGCCCACTGAAGTATTACCGAACCAATTCGACTTAGGGTCCTTCAAGAAAAGAGCGTACCAATTCTTAAAGGGTGGCAGCGCACTCGCGAGCCCTCTGGCATTGAGAGTGTCCATGGGCAACTGTATCACTTAACATCAGGTGAGCCTCCTACCCGTTTACCCCTATATGCTACACACAATCAAGTAGGTACCACGCAAGATTAAAACGTGCTAATTTTAAATAAATATAACTTACTCTTATAGGAGAAGCTGAATGGCTCGCAAACCCTTCGTCCCACGAAGCAGTCCATATAATATTTGACTTGAACTGGATCCTTCATAATTGCGGCTACATCCAGTTTATCATTGGCTGTGGTGAATTTGCCGCATATATTGGACTCAGATACCGCGAGAAGGGATAAAAATATTAAACACTTCATTTTAACGTAAAATTTGTCAGGCAAAGCAAAATAGCCAAATCGGTCGTGGGTATTGGTATAATAACACCGAGATGTGGTATTTATTGCGTTTCGCTTATAAATATGGATAGCATTTGTTGTATGTTAATTTTTTTAATAAGTTTTGCACACGCAAGGTTATTTGTGTCTGTATACTTTTTTAATATTTCAATTGAAAATTATATTTTACTACATTTGCCAATAAAAATAGTAAAATATTTATCTTGCTGATCACTTTTATGATATGTAGATGAATTAAAATTATAATTATAAGGGTTTTAAGTCTCTTTGGGTTACTAAGGATATGCTTTAATCCAAGGTGTAACAGGCATGACCGATGGCTGGCCATGCGTCATACTCGTGAACGCTACTTGTGGTGACTGTCGTACTTGAATTCGTGTATGCGGTGATATTAGTTGTTTATACTACGTATTTGCGTGTTGTTCTCACGAGTATGTTAATTGATTTGTAGTATAAAAAAATAATCCAGTATTCTGATAGAATGTTATCCCAGCGACAGAAAGCGTAATGGAGTACGATCACATATGCGATGAAAGGACGCATTCATAATCATGACGGGATTTTTTTGAAATTTAGGGGTGGATTTACCTTAACATTTAGGGGGATGAAAAATAGATGTTATCCGACTCTCAGACCTACCCAATATGCACACATTTCATGAGAATCAGGAAAGCCGTTTCGGAGGAGTTTAAACTCAAACACCGCGACACGAGAATTTTATATATAAGATTATTTTTTTTTATTATAAGGAAACACAATGATCATTCGTCATCATGCATTTGATTTTAAGATGTTCTAAGTGGTCATTCTATATATCTTTGACAGGAAACTCTCAAAACTCTACTTATTAATATGCGACATGTATTCTACAATCAAGTTCAAATATGGTCTCCAGAATGATTTTCCTTGAAGCTGCCAATTTCGTGTTTTTAGTCGTATAAAAAGATGCTATTGTTTATTGTGACAGTTGAGCAGTTTTGGTGCATAATTTTAAATGTAATTATGTTTTATTGAATGGATGGGAATAGGTCAGACCTGACTTGCCAGTGAGTTATTTTGTTAGATGGTGCAGTACTTAAATTTAGATCTAGATGATTTTTAAAAATATATTTTCGACTTTCGCCGACTATGTTGTCGACTAAATTAAATAAAATTAAAGAAAAGCTGTGTAAAAAGGCTTACTATAAAGTTAGTCATTATCTAGTTGATAAAAGGGCCTGGCACTAGTGCTGGGCAGGCTACATCTTATTAATTTGCTTGCTTTGTTTTAAATATTGTAGAATTGTTTGATGATTTGCTTTTTTTTTAAAGAGTGCCGAGAGTTTTTTACGCCGGATTTTTCTCTCGGCCAACACCCTGTGTCTTCTTTGCTGATGAGTAGGGATGCCAACAGGCTCGAATTAAATTACGTGTAATAAGTGATACCATGATGATCTAAAGTTGAGTTCCAAAATAAACGTATTTTTTTTAAGTAAATGGTATTGGTAACCCGGATGATGTAGTACTACTACCTATTTATTTTAACAACTTTAATAACAATCACAGAAAATTCTAGAAAGGTTTCTCTTAACCTTCTGTTGAAGGTCTAATCTAAATTAAATTACAAAGCAAAATGTATTTGTCGCGTTGTAACGCAAACAATGTGCATGTCATGGGCGAGTCTCTAGTATTATTTTAATTTGTATTTAACCAACCGTGAAACTGCGTCAATAGTATTATTGTTATAGGTAACATAGATAGGGTAAAAAAATATATTTGTTACTACACACACAGTTAAGGAAATTAATTTAAAATTTTACAGCAATAACTGTTATAGTTTTCGGTATCACTTAACATCAGGTGAGTATGCTGCCCGTTTGCCCCCGGTTCTATAAAAAAAAAATTTAGCAAAAATTAAGAAACCTTGGCTGGGAGGTGTTAATGAATCCGTCGTATAGTATAGTCCTGACTTTTACCTTCAGTTTTCCACCTGTTTTGGTCTCTTCAGAATTCTTTAGGTTCAGGTTAACATCACGAGAAGACTGCCAAAACCATTTGTCGCGGTATTATGATCAGAAGTCCAAAATTTCTATAGCCATGGGATCATATACCTACCTACAAATGGCAAAACATTATCGAACAGAATGGTACCTACATAGTTTAATTAAATGTAAATAATATTAAAAAGTGTCAATTTTCTTATAAAATGCGAATAATCTTTATCCCCAACCTTTTATTTAAAATGAGTGAACAAAAACAAAATCATACGAATCTATTTCATTCCTGTAATTGTATTTTTTTCCTATAAGTACGAATCTAATGAATAAATTTACACATTTAATTATCCATTTGATAAGTCCTATCAGTGTTTGACGTATGAGTTTAGCCTCAATCAACTTTTCACAAATAACATAATATTAGACAAATGCTATACGTAATAAGCGAAAAGCAATAAATACATATTAGCGTCATTATATCAATACTGATAACAGTTAAAAAAATAAATAAAATAAGGATAAGTAAATAATGTAAAATTATTTTAAGGAATTTAGAATTAAGTTTGTTTATGGAAGAGCCTGACAACCCTGACACATGTATTTTTTACTTTAAAGTGTTTCCAAACCTTACACCTAGGAACGCAAATGTACCTTTTTTTTATAGAACAGGGGGCAAACGGGCAGGAGGCTCATCTGATGTTAAGTGATACCGCCGCCCATGGACACTCTCAATGCCAGAGGGCAGTGTCGCGAGTGCGTTGCCGGCCTTTCAAGAATTGGTACGCTCTTTTCTTGAAGGACCCTAAGTCGAATTGTTTCGGAAATACTTCAGTCGGCAGCTGGTTCCACAAAGTGGTGGTGCGCGGCAAACACCGCCTACTTAAAATGAATAAACACTTTTTATTTTTTTATACTTATTATAATACCAACGACTGGTTTGGATTTTTTGCCTGACACATTTTATTTTAAAATAAAGTATTTAATCTTTTTATACCCATTCGATAGATAACGAGGACGTTGCTACCAAAATGAGTATTCCGGTCTAGTGAAATATTATATGGACTACTTCGTAGAACGAAGGGTTTGCGAAGCCTTCAGCTACTCATATAAGAGTAAGAAGTAATATGTATTTAAAATTATTAGCTCCCGCATTTTCAATGATTAATTAATTCGTATTTATGAGTGTATCCATTTTCACTGAAATTAATTCAACGGCTTTATTGTTTTCCTTGATTAATTCAGTTTCATTTACTTGATAATTACACTTCTGAACATCCAAGTCAGTAATCGTATCTTATTAATCTTAAATGAACTTAGCGATATTACGTCCCGTTTTAACATTTTTTTTAACTTTTAATCCTACCGAACTAGCAATACATACTTTTTTTCTTAAATATATAATAGTGCCCTTTACA
The DNA here is from genome assembly GCF_905147795.1 of Pieris rapae. Taxonomy (NCBI): domain Eukaryota; kingdom Metazoa; phylum Arthropoda; class Insecta; order Lepidoptera; family Pieridae; genus Pieris; species Pieris rapae. Next base: position 899,882 of record NC_059511.1, on the reverse strand, counting down.
GTTAGCAGCTTTGAATTGGGAAACTCTTCTTAAGAATCAAACCCTAAAGTAAAGGTGTTGGTGCTGATGACATTACACCAATTTAAGCTAAATATTTGGTAGAACCTCTGCTTACAATGTATGACAAATCTCTTTCCTCATTTTATTTTATTTTATTTTATTTTCACATTAAGGTACAAAAACAGAAAACAGACTGACTACATACATAAAATTATTACATACTAAACAACATTTAAAAATCTGACTTCCAGTTATATCTGTACACAGCATTTACACTAAATATCAACTAAACAACATACACATATCAAACCGAATGACAAAAAAATAAAAAATAAAGGAAAAAAATTTTGTTCTTGATAAATGGAAAATTACAAAAGAGATACCTATTTAAAACTATTTCTGTCCTGTCCTGTATTGCTAAAATACTCGAGTCATTCAAAAAGCTTCTTAATTTGTTAAGTAGTCCCGGACTTGTAACCTAGCAATAACAAAAAAAAACGCTATTTATGAACCATGAATCAGCTTTGGCATATAACTATGTCGCCCGTAGTTTCCTTGTACCGTCAAAACTGGAAACAATATCAAAAATGATAAATAAATTATACATTAATTAATTGTTAAATTTTACGTTAGCAACATGTCTACCTTATGATTTATGAATAGTTTTCATATATTTGCTATGACGCATAAGAAATTTGTAATTGACGTAGATAGTTAGAAATATATTCAGCACATACAACATTTCACCTTTAACGTATTTGTTATTAGAATAATCGAATTTTCACAGCACATCAAATACTGTTGCAGCTTGATTCAAAAGACATTAATTATTCAACAAGTTTTAGTGAAACAGGAACATTTATTGTTATGATTTAAATATGTAACTGCGGTGGTTGGAGGTTGATACAACTAAAGCTGATCTGCTGATCATGACGCATAACGCTGCGGTATGCGCCGCAACGCAGCGTCACGACGCTGCATTTAGCGTCCTTACGGAGAGGTGGTCAGTTGATTTTGCCGCAGCTAGAAAAATTCCATATTGACTCAGTGACGCACACCGCACACCGCAGCGTTGAACCGAGAATGACGCCGCGCTGTGCGGCAGTACACCTCCCCACTTCACCGCGCTTGCCTCTCGCCGCTGACGCATACTGCGACGGAAAAAGAGAACAGTCTCGACGTTTTTCATATGATTGAGTGTCCGGCAACGCATACCGCAGAGTTGTGCGTCATGATCACCAGACCAAAGCTTGAGACAGCGTTATCGAGAGCTATCGGCATGTGCACGTGTATGCACGTGCACCTGATGTCGCCCCACTACCGTATCGGTACGTGCGCCCGACCGTGCATGACCTACGCTAGCGTAGTCTTCGCGCACTGTGCCCCCTCGCATATCCACCGGCTACCTGTGCTACAGTCGCGTTTCATGAGAATTGCGACCGGTGCACACTTTTACGTGAGAAACGTCGATCTCCACTACGACCTGGAGCTCCCTACCATAGCCCAATTGATGAAGTTGGCGTCCAAGCGCCACTTCGACAAGGCTAAACACCATCCCCACCCACTGGTGCGTAAAAGCATCAATTACTACGCCTTCCCGACTAAAAAGGCTCGCAGGAGGTCCCGACACGTACTAATGGATCCGGATGATTCAATCACAACAGCAAACGACAAATTAAAAGCCGCTCACGCGGCCAAAAATAGTAAACAACAGACTAAGGTAAAAAAACCGCCTTCACCGCTACTTCGTACTTCGCTCACTCCGGTGAGCTTCCGTCCTGCCCTTCAGGCGATTGACAATTTACAAAGCATTTACTGTAATTAGTATAGATGACATCAACCTGTTTACCGTGGTCCATACCTTCTGTGATATTGGCAGCAATTAAATTAGATGTCATTGAACGATTTTTTAAGAAACCATGTTATTCCGAAATTAGTTGCGGTTTAACAGCTACGTGAACTCATTCATATACTATTTTTTCAAATACTTTAGCAATAAGACACAGTTTTGATATGGGACGATCATTATTCGCTTTATCACCTTTTTGGTGTACTGGTGTATTAAAAGCTGCTTTCCATAAATAAGGACCTTAACATTTATGTAAAGAGCGTTTTAAAAGATAAGAAATAAGTATAGATTAATTTTTAGCACACTTGTCAAAAATATATCATTTGTGTGCTAATACATCAAAAATCAATGAAAATATATTTTTATTAAAGTCAAAACATACACTTTTTCCATGAAGGATTGAAAGATTCTGATAGTAACAATAGTATATATATGTATATGTATCCTTAATATTTTAAATCAAACTTATACTTAAGGCCGATAAACAATAAATAGGCCGTGGCCGATTTAAACAAAAAATTATCAAGAAAAAAGCTTCACGCTGTTTTACCATGCTTAGCTCTTATATCCTGAAGTTTACTGCGTAAGCTATTAATGATACTTTGCGAGTCGAACGTGGCCCAATGTTTTTTAACAGAATGATCTTTAACGAACGTTAATATAGTCATTCTCGCGTTCTCGTCTAATCCAGGTCTGACATGTGTGCCGCTTATATCGAAAGCGTTCGCTTTGACACCCGTTAATGAACAAACACTTAACGCACTCTGGGAAAAAACTTCTACGAATAACATTCGAGCTAACTCTTTACTCTCTTTTGCAGTAAGCTTACAATGCGCTAGTTTCAGAGAGTTTACAAACACATTGCTTCTAGGAACAAGTTCAACCAGGTTAAGTTTCGGGTCATTCTCACGATACTTCAGTGTCCATCTGGTGTCATCTGGATCGTATTCCGGAGGTAATACGAAAGATCGAATGTGGCCACGAATCTTTCTCGGAACCTCATTATGACTATCCTGGCCTTTCACATCTCTGATGCCTCTATCACAATCATCATCATTTTCGCTACTTTTAGAGTCCGCATCGTTATCTTCTTTGTCTTCCTCCATACTGACATCAGAGTTTTCTTCCTCTTTTCTCTCAGCTTGATCGTCTTCAGCTATTTTTTGAACTTCCATCGTAACCTCTTTAGACGTCACTACAGCTACTTTGCCATTCTTCAATGCTCGCAAATTTTCTGATGCATTCGCCATACATTCGATTACTTTCTGGGACTGAACTAATGATTCGTACAAATCATGAGCGATCTGACAGGTTTCCGAGAAGTTTATTTTCATTTTTTGAAAAAGATCAAACAATTGATCCGCCCAGACATCTGCCTGGTTCAATAAAGAAATAACTAATTTGTTTGCTTGTTCTTTAGAGTTTGGACTAGTTGTTATAATTTCGTCTGAACTTAAATCTGAAAAGTCACCTTGCTCGTCATAATCAACATCTTGCGACAACAATATTCCACTTGACGTAACTTCAACCATCGGTGATTTTTCCTCCATAGAACTTTCTCCTATCTGCCCTGAATGATTTGCCTCTTCCAGAGCTTTTGAATTAGTAGAGAACTCTTTCTCTGCTGTAGTTCCAGAAAATACATTTTGTTCAATACAGCTCGTTTCAGTCAATACGTCATCGACCATGTCTTCTACAATTGAATCCTGATACTCTGCTAAATTTGTATAGGCAATCGATACATGTGAAGCACCCGTCATTTTACTATGTGTAGTAGGTTTGGAAGTAGCACACTCTAGTTCTGAGGAAAGGACAGGTATCTTCTGTTTAACACTTCTGTGTAAAACTTGTGGATGCTCTTGAATAACCGGTGATGGCTGTGCAATCTCTAATTGATTGACCTGGTTAGCTACGTTAGTGGGGTTTTGAATGACAAACGAGGTATTTGATTCGATATCTGGGTCCAGGACCAGAGGTTCTGGAATATCAAGAGTAAAGGTTCGTAGATTTGGAATCCTTTTGTTTTGTATTCCTCGAGTCAATGCAAGGTGATGTAGATGTTTTTGATAAATTGACAATTGGTTTTCTTGTGGTTTCTGAGAATAATCGCAGATTTGATTTACAAACTCGAGAGGATCCTTAAAAGTACTAAGTGTTTTCCCCGTGCTTCGAGACCAAGCTCCCAGAATGTTACCTTGGGTTCCGTTATCCGTTTCCGGTATTTGCTGAATATAGGGATATCTGAGTAACAAATTGTCAGAACTTGATCGAATATCACGAGAGGCTTGATCTTGGTGTTCTCTTTCATAAGGTTTCTTCATCACTAGTTCTTTCAGTTTATTTCTATTCTTTTTTGATTGAGGGTCTGGCAGCTTGATTTTTTTCAGTGGCGGACTGTCTCGTTTTATTGTTGTATCTGGCAAAAGTTCAGAATCTAAAACAATCAAAAAATAGTTTAATTAACATTAGCGATGAAATTTATCAAAGTAATTTCGCATAGCTGCCAAGAATACAGATACTCACCGATTCTCATTATGTCCGAGTTACTATTCTTAGAAACATTATGATTTTTTTCCATAATGAACTCACAAGCATGCTCATATGATTCTGAAAGGAATACGACTTCATAATTCATTCAGATTTTTAACTAGTTGCTGACTATAATATCATAGTTTAGTGTGGTAATTTATTCACGAGTCAATGTATTAAAGGTACATACATACATTTAACAAAATACTCACGGGATTCAAGTTTTATAATTGCCATATAGAGTTCCCATTTTTCCGAAGGTTCATCGCCGTTCATAATTCGCAGTTTAGTAATCGATGGAGATTCATCGGGATATGCAACTAGGCTCCTCCTATCTGTCGCTCTGCGGCCTCGTATCCAAGAGTGAGGTACACAACTGTAGTCGCCAATATCTGCATGCGGTAACTGCAAAAATTGTACCACTACGTATGGGTACCTAGCAGCAACATCTTCCTGGAAGAATAGAACAAATTCTTTACAATAACATATCAAGCCCCAAATTACGCATCAGTGTTTGTTTCGTTTATATGGCCTTAAATCTCCTTCGTTTAAGGGACTCTGGGTAATGCTCAGCTAGATAAGCATAAAATGTGGTTATTACAACGCAAACAAGAAATTCTCACCTTCATTTTATCCTATGTCTCTGATGATCGCAATATCACGTAGTATGTACTAACACATGTCGTCTCACTTGCTGAAAATATAACATTTATTATTATATTTTTTTATTTTGTCCACTACGTTCAACTAAAACGGGTAATTATAGGAACATGAGCCAGAAAGAGGGAAGCGTCATGGGGGCGTCTGCACTCTGTCTGAACGAATACTAATTCCGGGTCAAAATTTGTTGTCTGTTTTATGATTAATTTTTTTTTTCATTCAATAAAATTTTATCATAAGAATTGAATCTATTTTTGCCCGTACTGTTCTCAATGCAGACCGTTTTTTAATATTGTAATAAAATTCTTTTCTAAATTCTTTTATTCAAGGCCAAAACCAGACTTTTTACGAATTAGATAGTAAAAACAATAATAATACATTTATTTATTTATTATTATTTTATTCATGTCCTCGAAGATACATACATAGTGCCTACAGGGCACAGCTTTTCATTATCTGAAATTGTAGAACGTAGTGCAATCTATACATTAGTGCAATGAATACATTAGTGCATTGAATACATTAATGCAATGAATACAATAGTGCAATGAATGCATTGGTATACCAAGCGGTATTCTTCGAACTACCGAATAATGAATACCACCCATTAAATGATGCGTGTAAGCGTGAAAGTATAAAATTCAACATTAATTTTGTCATTTTGTCAACATTTTAATCTTGTCGATGTATTCACATTGTGTTTTAAAATAGAAAACTCTAGATTCAGATCCATAATTAAACGATGAGAACTATTTTATAAACGTATTGCTCCAATGTAATACAGAATAATCAGGTAAGAATCTACAAAAAATCTAAATTAATCTAACAGATAAAATCACCCACTAATTAAATTTCTTACTCTAATTATAATTATGACCTGTACCACAAAGAACGAGTCGGTAGCCGTCGATATCTTATACGATATCTTATACTAGAATAAGTCCTAAGTACATACCTCGTTACAATGTCTTATTACCAGGAAGAAAGGCACACAATATTGTCAGCCGATAGACTGTCGCTGATTCCTTGCCTCACAATAGTTCTCAAAAACCGAACACTCCACTCCGTCCACTATTTAGAATACTATAGTGAGTGGTAACACTAATTATCAAATATAATTAACAAAAATATATATTATACAAATAAAAATGCCTCTAAATTAACCCGAGTAAATCTCAACAATGACCAAAAAGTTACATAATAGTTACAAATTACTATTATAATATATATTTAATGAGAAACTTTGCATGACTGCTCATACTTGGCTCTTACGTCATTAATCTTGGTCCGAATAGTACTCATAACAGCTGATGGGTTGGCTTTGCTCCAACCACATTTCTTCCCGTGTTGTTCAACGAATGTTAGCAGGACCATTCTCGCATTTTCATCTAGTCCTGGCCTGACGTCAATGTTCACGGAATTAAAAGCTTTTGCTTTTCCACCTGTCCATGAGCACACACGTAAAGCGTTCTGGCTGAAAACTTCTGTTAATAGCAAGCGTGCCAGCGTTCTACAGTCGTTTGATTCCCGTATGCAACGTTTCAGCTCTTTCTTTTTTACGTAAACACCAGTTCGAGATATGAGCTCGACGAGTCCTCGTTTATTTTCTCGGTACTTTAGAGTCCACTTGGTGTCATTTGGATCATATTCTGGTGGCAGAGAGAACGTACCTCTCTGCTCATGAATCGAAGTTGTTGCATTGTCCACACTAGTAGTGTAATCGTTACCTCGAGCTGGTATTTTTTGAGTAGCTTGTGATATCACATTGTTAGGTAGATACGCAGAATTTTGGAGGGGCTCTATTGAATTCAATTTATCAACTTTTGCTAATAATTCTTTGTACGTTTGTGTACATACGAGGATGGAATTGCGTAAGCCATCGAACATGTCGCGAGTGAGAGACAAATTGGCTCCCATTTGAGTAAAGAGAGTACCAATCGTATCCAACGTGTCTTGCTCAACAATTATTCTGGATTGCTGATGTTGATTTTCCTGTGAAAGGTTTTGTTCAGCTGTCAGAGTCGCCTGATTGGCTTCTGGAACTACTTCGTTTTCTGATTCAAACTCGTCTGTTGTATTTTCAGAATCTGAAGATGTCTCTTGATAAAGTGAGCCTTCTTCTTTTTCCAACCATTCATCGGTCTGACACATACTTTCCACTGTTCTTGAAGCGCTTTCAGAAAAAGAAGATCCAGCGATTGCTTCTACACAGTGACTGACATCCATTATTAAATCTGTTTCGGTAGCTTGATTAATCATAGTTTTTTTCATAGGAGAGCATTGGCAGTTATGCTCATTTTGAACTCCAGTAAATTGTGTTGCTTGTATTTGGTTGGATAATGGTATATGATGAACTTTGATGTTTTCCGTAGAAGAAGCTAGTTCTTCTGTCTGGGTTTCAGAAATAGCTGCTAGATTTGTATTATTAGATTTTGTAGAACTTTTATTCACTCTTTCCTGTATATCCAGTGCTTGGACTAAACAGCTTCTCTGTGTATCTAGAAGTGCCTGACTTGGAGTCTTTAAGGTAGGAAGTGATCGTGATCTCTTAGTGATTTTTTGAGGTTTAGGAATAGGAGATCTACGTATTGATTTGAGCGGAAGGCCATTTTGTATGTTTGTTGTATCCGGATCTCGATAATTCTGTGGACTTTGTTTCTTTTGTGGATGTTCGGCATCCTGTTGTGACTGGCTTGATAAATGATATGCAGGAAATTGAATATTCACTTCCTCGGGAGCAATAGGCTGGTAAATAATGTGAGTTCCATCAGTATAGTATCTCTTTATCAGTTCATGGCTTTTTACTTCTTGTGAGTACACGTTGTTAATCGGCACGTAATGATTTACATTTTGGGAAAAGAAATGAATGGGCTGTTTGATCGGGTTCGGTTGACTTTGTATAACCGATCCTCCGTGCATCATAGCATTTTGGTGATAAGCCTTCTGATCTAGTGTTGGAGTCATATTTGGTCTTCTAAGCATATCTTGACAACGTGTGTATTGCTGCAGATATTCGTCCCGAGTCGGCAAATATTGTTGTTCATGTGACATCCCAAAAAAAGGGTTATACTGATGAGCTAACTTTAAGAGGTTCTGTGAGGCTGGTGCATTCATCATACCTTGGGGACAGGGATCTCTCATTCCATATCTATCGTCATTTATGAGTAATCCATCAATTTGTGCCTGTTGTAAGTGATGTTGAGCAAATTGTGCAGATTGTACGACTGTTGAACTACCAGGTAAGCCGAGTTGTCTTATTGAGTTTGGTGGATATTCTAGGGTTGCAATATTTCTTGCCATACCCTCTGGGCGAGTTTTATTATCAACGGGATTTTTCACTTTCTTCGCTGCTGAAAGTTGTTGTCTAGCTTTTAGTTTTAACATTTGAGTCAGTTTTTCCGAAGTGTGTTCATGATGAGAAGTAGATGGCATGCTATTAATAATGTCTTGAGTGCACAGAAATGAGTGGTTATCAGCCACTTCAATAGAATTTTTCCCACTGAATACTTTGGTTTGGAATTTCGTATTCGAAGTGCTATTAACTGAAAAAAAAGGTGATTGAGGGTATCCGTATTGCTGAAAAAGCTGCTTGGATGTACTGGGGGGCTTCGGTACTATTTTTGGCGCAGTCAATATCCATTGAAGTTGAGTTTTTTGGCTTTCATTGGGTTCCTTCGATTGTCCAGCAGTTATATCTCGCGAGTGAGGCTCGGGAAGTGAGTTTTCATGACGAACCAGTGGAGTTGGTCTCTCGTTAATCGAATCAGGCTGATGAGCCGGTTTGAAATTGCTCGGAGAAGTTTTAGTTGATAGTCTTTTATCCGTGACAGGCTCAGGCATAACGTTTTGATAGCTAGCGAGATCTCCCTGAGATCCATGCAGATCTACAGTAGATATGCTAATTCGCTGATGGTCTTCGCCAATACGTGAAGATTGTTTTTCGCATGAAGACTTTAATGAAGAATGTTGCTCAGCTATAAACTTCGGTGAAGGTTGTTGATCGATTGGAGGCTGCGGTGAAGATTGTCGATCGACAACCTTGATCATAGTTTTTTTCATACCAGAGCATTGGCAGTTATGATCATTTTGAACTATAGTAAATTGTGTTGGCTGTATTTGGTTAGATGATGGTATAGATTGATCTTTGATGTTTTCCGTAAAAGGAGCTAGTTCTTCCGTCTGGGTTTCAGAAATAGCTATTTGATTTGTATTATTAGATTTTGTAGAACTTTGAGTCACTTTTTCCTGTATATTCAGTTCTTGGATTAAACAGCTTCTCTGAGCTTCTAGAAGTGCCTGACTTGGAGTCTTCGAGGTAGAGAGTGATCGTGATCTCTTAGTGATTTTTTGAGGCTTAGGAGAACTACTTATCGATTTGGGCAAAAGGATTTTTTGTGGGTGTTCGGCATCCTGATGTGACTGACTCGATAGGTAATGTGCAGGAAATTGAATATTCACTTCATTGGGAGCAATAGGCTGGTAAATAATGTGAGTTTCGTCAGCATATCTCTTGAGCTTCGGTGAAGGTTGTCGATCGATTGGAGGCTGCGGTGAAGGTTCTCGACCAGTTGGGGGCTGAATCGACAGTTGTTGCTCGGTTGGCGGCTGCAGTTGTTGTTGCTCAACAAGAAGTTTTGCTGAAGTAGAAGGAACTAAAAGGCCAACTGACTGATTTTCCTTTATAACTTCAGGTTGAGAACTCTTCTCAGCGTTTATCTCACCATTGGAAGCGTAGTTTGTCTTCTTCTGATTTTTTTGAATCACCTGATTGCTAGTGATTACTGGTTGTTTTCGTTTTGAACTGCCAGACGCTGTTGTGTGATCAGTAATGACGACAGGCTCAGGATTTTTATCTAATTTCAAGCACTTGTTATTCCGGTTTTGATTTGATCCCTGAGGTATTTCGTTTGAGGTGATTCGTCGTATCAAAATTCTTGGTAGTGGTTTTCGAGGATTGTTACAGGGTTTCACTGTTTTCAAAGCCTTGTCTGGTTCAGTATCTGAAACGAGAAACATTAATAAATCGTTAAGAAATTAGGTCTGTAGCAGACATAACACTTGACGTTTCATATATTCTTTACCTTTTACTTCTTCAACAGGACCATGTTCCTTCATCGCTATCCATAATTCAGCATCAGAAAAGTTGTCTTAAAAATAAAAAATCTCAATGGTTACTTATTCCAAAATTATTTTATCTAATAATAATTCAACACAATTGAAATTCATTAGTAACAATAGTAATTTATTCACCTGACTCATATTTAAAGAGGGCTGCATAAAACCTCCATGAAACATTTGGTTGCTCTTTTCTTCTGACGCGTTCTCTCGTTTCGAAGGGATCTTCGTTTTCCGGGTAAGCCACAACTATCTTATGACTTGAAAATGTCATAAATGTTGCCCACAAACGGGGCACACATACGTAGTCATCAATGCCCTTGGAAGGTACCTCTATGAACTGAACTACAATAAACGATCTTCTTTGATGCCTCTTAGTCATTCTCATCTGGGGAAAAAAGACCCCGCAAATGAGCTAGTCACAACAAAATTATTGATTCTGAGAAACTAGACTTGGAAGAGTATGGCGCCAAGTGCTATGTAAGTTTGTTGATAACGTAGCCTGGATATATCAACAAATTTATTTTAAAGAAAACACTTTTATAACGGATTGAAGCTATGTATTATTGTAAACTTATAATTATTTAACATAATTTTAAATTTATCCGACGTTTCGCGTGCTTTACAACGTGCGTGGTCACGGTGACTGAAGACAAAAGGTATTGAATGTCAAAAAAGTATCACAGCTATAGAAAAAGTAATAATCTGTATTTATTACCCCGGAGTTGGTATCTAAAAGATGAAGGGTTTCTGGACTAAAAGATGAAGGGTTTCTGCAGGAATTGCTGACGGTTTCCTACATTTTCGCGGATTGTTTGTATTGAGATTTTAATTTGGATATTATTGGATCCCAGATGTTTGATAATTTTAGGTCGTCTTCTCTATTAAAATTGTCCACGTACCAATCTTGGGAATGTATATTTTAACCAAAATGGTAGTGACATATTGCGAAATTTTATTAATTAATTGGAAATAATTGTAACAATAATAATTATACTTAATATATCAATGATAAGTCAGTAAGGGTCAGTTTTTCAATGTCCGGATAAGTTCCAAATAAGCTATTTATTACTTATTGGTAGGATAAACACTATTGTCGCGTTTCACGACTGTCAGGTAGCGCTATTCGTCATGAAACGCGAAGTATCTTATTCCGAATAATTTATGTGTTGCATAGCTATTTGGTGCTTTATCCATACATTGTGAAAAAGACCCTAAGGGTCTGTTCTGGCTGGTTCATTCTAACAATATTAATGGAACGAGCGTTCAACGACTCTCGGCGCCAAAATTGACCTCGATAAAAACATAAAATATTATATCATAAATATTTAAGAGGGATACGGATTAATGGAAAGAAAGCTACTGCATCTTAGGTCGCAAGGTTTCGCTGTATTTCCTCAGCTTCAATTTATGTTTAAGACATAAATATATATAGTTATACACTATTCGAAAAATATACAATATAAGACATAAAATTCAACCACAATAATATTTAACATTACAAAAACTTTTAATAAAAAGACACACCAAATTAACAATAAAAATAATACATCAAGTGAATGTACGTTTCTATGCATGTGCTCAACAGGTACACAATTCTCTGGCAGGTTCTTACGACTGACACTGACAACCTCAAGTCAAACAAAATTATTATAAACAATGCATATTGTCTTGAACATTGCATGATAAACAGCTCTTAATAAAATAAAAATTAACAACTTAAAAACTGAAATGAGACGATTCTATTTTTTTTTTTTTCAAAAAGAACAAAAAATCGAGAGAAAATCAGTAAATTCATTCAAAAGTGAATGCGGTTTGAAAAATAAAAATAGTGCTCTATAAAAACTTCCAATAGCCTATTGAGGTCGCAGAGCTTAAAAAATAAGTGAGTACCTAAGTGAGGTATGGAGATATCGGGAAGTTGTGGTAGCAGGGATGGCCTTTATCGTCAACCGTTTAGCTGGGAAGCTACATTACTGGTTTGACTTTTAGCGAGAGGTGAATTAGCGGATATATTAACACTATCATTTCTGTCTCCCGGAGACGGACTTATTGAGATATTGCTCGCCGTGATTGGAGGAAAAAAGGGGATATTAGGTATAAATAATAAGGGAATTGTCGTCCCGCCATTTTGTTCACTAGATGGGTGCCAAGGTCGGGCAAGGTGGTGACGCATCGGTCCGCCATCTTGTTGTTTACAGGTTTGGAGGACTCCTGGCGGTCGAGCGTCTATCACACAGGAGTGGGTTAGCGTGCAAGATTTTGATCTCGTCACACCGAAGTGAATTGAGACATTAATTTTAGTTTTATATTTTATAGTTTTAAAAGGCGAGGAAGGGTGGTCCTCCTGCTGCGCCGATCCTTCCTCCTATGAGTGGTGGAAGTGGTCCTGTGGAGGACCCTGGAGTGGATCACGGTGCAAGTCCCTTAGCTGGGTGAGTGGCAGCCGCAAAGAGGCATGTCAGGGTGCAGCCTCCGCTCACTCCGCCTAAAACGGCCGCGGTGGTCATCACACTGCGGAGAGAGGCGGTGGACCGTGGCGTTTGCAGAAGTTCTGACTTAGGTATCTCATTGGGCGGAGCTCCTGTCGAGTAGAAATCCGAGAGGACCTTTGAGGTGCTTCAAGTGTCAGCAGCTGGGTCATCCTCCCTGGCGGGGGCTTGCTACCGGTGTGGGGTTGTGGGCCACAAGGCCTATAAATGCTCGGAAGAGCTGCATTGCGCAGTTTGCTCAATCAAGAAAGCCAGCAGACCATAAGATGGCGGGAAGGTTTTGCAACCCTCCGAAAGATACTAAGGGCCCGGGTGCCCTAAAGACTGGAACAGTTATGGGGGACACTCGTATGGAGGTTGATGTGCTTCTACCATCATAATTACACCAGCCTTCAAAGGGGGATTTTGAGACGCTCTGCCGCACCTCAGGGGTTTGTCACTGCACACCCTGGCCGAATGTGCCACTTGGTCGAGGCAACACTGGTCGTCTGAATGTACTATTAAACTTTTAATTATTTAACATAATTTTAATTTTGTTTTCCGACGTTTGCGTGCTTTACATGGGTGGTCACGGTGATTTGTATTTATTTCCCCGGACTTGATATCGACTAAAAAATGAAGGAAAATTTAAAATTATGTTAAATAATTATAAGTTTAATAATACACAGCTTCAAAAAGGTAAAAAGTGTTTTCTTTAAATATGTAAAAGCTATGTTTATTTTTTATAGAACAGGGGGCAAACGGGCTCACCTGATGTTAGGTGATACCGCCGCCCATGGACACTCTCAACGCCAGAGGGCTCGCGAGTGCGTTACCGGCAATAATTGTTAATAAAAGACAATATTACTACATAGCTTATGTTCGCTGAATCACGTGAGTCATTTATTGTTATATGTATCTACTCGCTAAAACATCTCTTGCTGTACACTAGTTGTACGTCCAAAATCTCCACATTATTGAATACATGATTTTGTGATAATTCAAAATACATCCCTTTTTCCAGCTATTGTCTCGTCTGACCTACATATGTCCGACCACACATGCATGGTATCTTGTAAACAACCTCACCTTTAAGAAGGCTTTCATTTGGAGCTTTCAACATGGAGTATATAAACTACTTACGAACGAGTGCTACTTGATAAAAACTACTTACAAGCGAGTGTAACGTATCCCTCGGAATTATCTAAGCGATTACAATATTACATCATGCTCGCAATCGATCAAATAAAAAGAAACTATTCAAATTTACGTAAATCGATTCAGATAGAGATAAAAAACCAATAAAAATTCGCGAACCCTCAGTTGTCCTTCAGACATTGCAGAGTTGTTGTTTTTCTCTGCGCAAGGCCAAATAATTTGAAGGTAAGAAAAATTCCTACGCATTTACTCATAACACATAAAATCTACTTATTATAATATTATTATTAGTAATACGGTTGAATTTATCATTACAGTCAATTTTAAAACTGTCGTTTTATAGCACAATATAAAAATTATTTGAGTGTGCCCCCATGGAACAATATAATATATATGAAAATAAACATATAATTATAAAAAAATAAAAATATCCAAAATATATCTAATTAATGATATATAAATAAATAAATGTATTTTCGCTGAAAACGTACCTAAAAATTTATTTATTTGTTTGTTTACATGTTCGTGTACTTTTTTACATGTTTTCATGTATCCGATCATATGAAACAAATACAAATTATTGCTATTGAAAACAGGCTAAAATAAGCAAATTAATTAATTAAATAAACTTATTATTTATTTCTAATTTATCGAACCAGCACGAAGCTACGATAACATTAAAAACACTCCCTTTTATCTATACTGCACTGTTATTGTGACGTTGACCTCATTATTTTTGTGATAAACTTCACTAATCGAAAACCGAACTAAATTCTGCCGAAAATCAAAGTCAAATTATGCAATAATATAAATACAGTGACTTGAAAAAAATTGAACTTTTTTTTCTGAATTTCTATGAAAGTTTTCGTCTGACCAGTTTACGCTTAAAGAAATATCAAAGAACTTAAAAAACTGCGTCCAATGCCGAAAAAAACTCTAGGGCTCTCCCATTAGTCTTGTGAGCACAGAACAGCGATTTATATTTTGATCTCTAAGAACTGTACTAAATCGCTGTTCACACTCAACCCTAATTTCTAAAGTTGTATTTAGTTTCGTCCATATTAAATATGTAAAGCAGACGTCAAATCTTCCAGCCTTGACCCTTTTGGTCAGTCATTCAAACATTCATTTTTTGTGTTAATAAACTTCTTGTTCACTTAAAGTTTGTTGTTATAGATTTCAAGCATTTTTAAATTAATAGCATGCAGTGGAGCCCTACTAGTTTTTACTAATTAAATTCAACGCCCTGCGCAATGTCTATTTTGCTATCGAGTAAAAAAAATACATACGATTCTATAAATCTATGTATGACTCGTAAAATTATATAAAATAATATACAATAGAGTTCACCTACATAAGTGACTTTTTGCGCGCATCATTATTATTTACATTACCTAAATAAAATATTATTAAAAGCACCCCAGCAGATATTTACGTCACTTAAGTAACTAATCAGTAACATAATTCTTAGTTTAGCAAGATATTTTCATGAACGAGTGTGTATATTTAGTAAATTAAAGTTTCATGCTATTTTTGGTCAGTGACTAATTGATGTAATCAGTCAATAGATGGACACTCCATCTTCCCTTATTGTTCGAGAGATTCTCTCTCCACACTAGTTCGATGGAAATGCCTGAAACAGGACCTAAATAACTTTGATACTCACATTAATTGGAGTAGACGTTAACGTGTTTGTCTCATGCTGCTCATTCTGAAACTGAAAACGTCACCGCGTATAACACCAATTCACTCAGACACTCATAAATCGATAAACTACTATTTATACTAACTGTCAGAATCAATTAGGCGCAGATGCAAATGAGTGTTTCTAAACGTGAACTTGATATACGTATTGCCAGTGGAACGGAAGCTACTGATCTGAAATTATAAGCCAGACAGTGTTGCCAACGAGACATGGACTGATATCGCCATTTTTTCTAGAAAAAGTAGCCGAATTACATCATCTGTAGCCTAAAAAGGAACCGCGAAGTATAAAAATAAAATTAAGTTGTAGTGTATATTTTCGAATCGGAAATCGCTCTAAAGCGATAAGGCCGCCAGTTGCTTTCATTAAATTATGTTTAATATTTTCCCTTTATGTAATGCTACGAAGTGTTAATAAATAAATAAATAAATAATAAATATTTTATTTTACCTTTAATACATAATTTCTAATTGTTGTTATGTTGAATTCGAAGGATATCGATCAGCATGGGTAGTTTCATTTTGGCATTAAGCTAAGGTAGGAAAAATCCGCTAAGTCTTAAAAAATGAAATAACCACCAGTATTCTGCATTTTCAACACCCATTGATTTACAGTAACATTGGGAGGAGCTGTACCGACTGTTTCTTCGATACGCATCGTACTTAATACAAGCCATTGGTAATTGCTTTCCGGTCATTGTTACGATGACCTATATGCCAGTGACAAAACGAACGAAATTAAAGGCACAAAACATTTTCCCGAACTATTTAGTCAGTATAATATAGATAAATCCGGTAGTCACTAACAGCAATATAGGTACATTGTCATGCACTACCTCCTAAATTTGGTTTTTAAAATAATTTCTAAGCCAAATTCTGGGTATTCCCCGCCCCGAATCATACCACGAAAAGTGTTATTATCATTTTTTTATCTCATAAAGATTTTACAGTGACTATGATATTTAATGTAGTTCATTTGCAATTCATGACATGTATGGAATAGCCTAATAGGCGACCAGTCGCCATACAGATCTTTTCATCGTCGATTCTAGTCCCGAGTAGCCTCAATGGCGATAAATCGCCAACCTTGAACTGGCGTTTATTCAAAATGTCGATCATTTTTGCGACAGAATTATTTTAAGAGAGCCTTTTTGAGAGAGATGCGAGTTTTACGACGTCTAATTCCAATGACCTCCGACAAAATATGACGTATTCGCCAATAAAATCTAATTCAAAATCTGTAGTCGATTGCATATTCAAGGTTTCGTCGCGACAACGAACTTTTATATTTTAATAAACGCACTCAACAGACTGCTCAGTAAAGATAAGACAAATAGCCTTGAACTGAGTATGGCAGCGAGGTAGCGACCGGAATGTTTATAAAAAGTATATCGGCTTTAATCGACAATTAATGTAAACACGTAACAGATGATTAATTTTCGCGAAAGAGTAATTCTGAAGATGGTCTAGGTACTTACTTTTACGCGGGCGTCCTGCGGTGAAATGGCGGCGACATTCCACTGCACATGAATTTATACATGCAGCGTTACTATAAATTTTTGATCACGATTATTTGACTGCTTTTTATGACCACATAATATTACAAAAAGATGTAGTTTATTTGACCGGGTACAATGCACTCGGCACGCAATCTTATGGCTAGCTTTTATTGACAAATCAATCCGGCGCAGCGTTGTTTGTATAGCTGATTTCTTGGCACAAAATTGCCTTGCGCTAAAAACAAATTTGACAGATAGTGTTGCCATTTAAAGAACATAAATTCTACCATATACAGTGCGCCAATATTTTAAATTTTATTGGTAAATTTCAAAATAAGTTATGGAGTGCCAGATGGAATTATAACTGAAAATAATTCAAGAACAAATGGACAAGCTAACCGTATCTTGGATTCAAAACAAAACAAAACAAAATTTGATTGGCGAAGAGACTGAGTTCTGCAGCTTACGCGATTAAAAATTCACTCACTGACTGATGTCTATACAGATAGAAATGTTTATTTTAGTTACTTTCACAGCTTAATGACTTATGGCTTATTATTATGGGGTCATGCTGCTGATGTCGAATCTATTTTCATCCTGCAGAAGAGGGCTATTCGTGAAATATATGATTTAAAATGTAGGGAATTAAAAATTAAATTCAAGGAAATTAATATACTTACCTTTTCCTCGCAATATATTTATGAAAATATTGTGTATGTATACAAAAATAGTGATAAGTTAACTAGAATACAACATACGCACAATGTTTATACTCGGAACAAACGCAGGCTGCTTGTTGGAGAACATGTTCTTCTGATTGCAGATTGTAACGCCCTGAGCTTTATACAAACAAATACGGGTGATAGTTTGGTCATGGTAAAATTTGGTTATGGAACTCGAAGCGAGAGAGGAGAAAAGTTATCGCAATATGCTTTAGAGAACACTTTCGATTATGAATACATTTTTCAAACTAAGAAAAAAACCGTAAATGGACCTGGCTATGACCTGATGAAAAACAAAAAATGAGGTGGATTTTATTCTAAGAAACGAACCCAAAGTAATGTAGAAATCCCACGGCTTTGGATTTAGATCAGATCACCGCCTAGTAAGCTACCTACAGCCAAGGAACACAAAAGAAAGTCAGGACGACTTTCAAATCATAACCTAAATCATTAAAAACAACAGATCAGATAGATATTAGAGAAGGCCATCATTAAGACTATGCCACTAAAAACACAAAATACATCAGAAGACACCGTTGGAAAAATTATAAGTAAAAGTACCCGAGAAATGTTGATTGTTGGTGCATAGCGCCTAAACATATTTAATAGCAACTGCGCAGCGGATGTCATATCAACTACAAGCGGAACAAGGCGTATATTTTCATATTTGTTAATTGGTTTATTCTTCATAAACAACAGTAATTAATTTATATTCGTATAGAAACGCTCAAGCAAAAAAAATATATATTCACTCATCTTAAAAGTATGTTCTGGGTGACGTCTGTTTTCTTTTTTTCTTAGAGTCCTATATTTATGTTGCCACATGCATCAAAATCTTATAAAAAATGCCACACAATATAGTATGCATATTTTTTCGTATATACGATACGCTATTAGTTTTTCTTAACTTTCCGTTTATCCTGCCTTAACACTGATGATGAGAAGTTAATAAAAATGAAACAAAAAACTACAGAGGAGACAAAAGCATTACGTGCTCTCTCACTAGTATTGAATTAAAGTAAATTATTGCTGATGAAACTACTACACTTATAATAAAAAGCAAAATAGTCAAGATTTAAAAGACAACTTAATTGAATCTCTAGACGACGCCATCAACTGGATGAATTCAAATAATCTACAAATAAACATGACCAAAACTAACATTTTTAGATGTGTGCTCTAAAATACAAATAGACTTACAATATAAAAGGAATAAACTGAACATAATGAACGAGTTTGTATTTTAAGGTATAACGATAGATAAATTTTGTAGTTGGAAATAACATATTGAAAAATTACAGAACAAAATAGAGAGTTTTGTTTTTGTGTTAAAACGACTTAGGGAAACTGTTACCCATACTACGGTATTAGCTGCTTGTCTGCTTATTATGTATCTATAATAATTGTATGATGAATAGAGTATTTAAGGCTCAAAATAAACTTATTAGAGCAATTTGTGGAACAAACTGCATTCATAGTTGCGTACCTTTATTTAAGAAGCTCAAAATTTTATCTCTTCCATGTATTTATATTTTAGAAATATCCTTATTCGTGCACAGAAACATACATAATATTTTAAGTCGAATGTAGAAGTCGAAGTAAGGAGTAGACATAGGGAGAAATTGACTGTGCCAAGAATCAATCTAGAACTGTTTCGGAAAAACACCTTTTGTATGGCAATTAAATTAATTAAAAGATCTTCGACTAGAGTCTTTAAAAAAACGACTTGGTGTATTACTTCTGTTAAAAATGTACTATTCAATAAATGATTATTTGCGTGAGACATTGTAATTGATACAAATGTAATAAAGTATGATAATATGTACGATACAGATAATATAAGAATTGACTTTGACTAATAATGTAAATATATTATAATATAATATATTATATAATATTGTGTCACTGTGTGTGGCAGAATATGCGAACGATTAACGATTGTACCACCTTAACATTTTGTACCATATTCTTGCAATACATAAATTATTATTATTATAACGGAATTTTACAATCCACTCTATCAAGAAAAGACTGACATATCGCATACTTTTCGTTCAAGAAAAAAAATCTCTTCACTGTAAAACAACCGATCGAAATACTGATATACCATCAATAGACGACTTTGAAACATATAAAAAAATTGAAAAATGATAAAAGTTCAGGTTTCCTCATATTAGCACGACCACTCACTCACTTATTTAACAAAGTCCTAAACAGTGGTAAGGTGCCAGAACAATAAAAAGATCTCCGTTATAATTCAAAAGATGTAGGTAATTATTGACCGATAAGTCTCCTTTAAAGTGTATACAAATTATTCACAGAACATAATGAACACCAACCGTTAGAACAAGCTGGCTTCCGTTCGGGCTTTTCATAATGGTAATGGATACATGTGTGGGTATCGTACGGGTAGGCACATAGCTAATATATAAAGGATATATATATATATATGTGTATATTAATTTTGTTATTTTTTTATTTTTATCCATCAGCAATTAGCCTCTTGGCATTTATCAGATTTAATTTAATGTATGTAATGGCAATTTGGGAAAAATGAAAAAATGGGAACGCAAACTCAATAATTTTTTGATTCCCTCCGTATTTCAACTATCAGACTGCGTCAAGTTTCGCCCTGAGGCCTGAAGCTAGGGGGTTGACGTGATGCTGAAGTCTCATATTGTAACACACTGATCCTTTTATGTCTTCCTCGACAGTGGCAATTCCCAAATATATTTGTGTGAACCGCGGCGTACGGTTAGGCACATAGCTAATATTTGAAGGAAAAATATAATCAAACAACCATCTTAGGCAAACCTTGGAAACCGACTCTTTATTTAATTCATTTTTAATTTATACGTTTATTCATGTACATAGGTAGAGCGCGGTCACACGATGCGGTAACAGTTTTTTAATTAAATAAAAATAAAATAAAATACGTTTATTTTGGAACATAATATGATCGTCATGGTATCAGTTATTCCACGTCATTAAATTCGATTATTATTTCGAGCTATAGGAAATAAAATATACCACCTACGCCCACACGGCAGTTGCAGTATGGCAATATATTTGACCTCTCCCCGCTTCGTCTCGCAGGTCACTAGATCGGCGCGCTTGCATCGCGTTGTGTGACGTGGTATAGTAATTTGTATGTAGAATGACGTTGAGGCACCGCACCTCTACCGCATCGTGTGGCCGCGCACAACAATTAAATTACCCTCAACTTACTATAATGTTTATATATGTAATATGTGTTCCCTTGAAAAAAGATATTTAAGGCTAAGATAGTGATGACGCAACTGGTTTATCGATACACTCTATAATAATCTACTCTAGGCGTCGTATAGTACCAGTTCTAGTAATTTGCTACTGCAGTTTCAAATGCGTCCATATAAATATGACCAGGGTCATATTTCTTCTGGAAAGCTTCATATTCCGAGGGATAATCACGCTTGAGTGCCACTAAGAACGTTTTCCATTTACCCTTTTGGGCTGGGGTACACCTCAGGCAGGCAGTAGCGATACCTTCTACCATGTTGTCTAAAAAGATACGGAATATTTCAATAAAATTAGGCGAAATTTAAGTCTACAAAACAACTGCTGGTTATAATGCCAATCTTAAAACAATTACGGTTTCGCAGGAAGTCAACCCTTCTAGATTATACACGATGGATTAATCCATGGCATATCCATGGCATAGAGCCGTGTTGGCCTAGTGGCTTCAGCGTGCGATGCTCATAATTGAGGTCGTAGGTTCGATCCCAGGCTGTGCACCAATGGAGTTTCGTTCTATGTGCGCATTTAACATTTGCTCGAACGGTGAAGGAAAACATCGTGAGGAAACCGACATGTCTTAGACCCAAAAAGTCGACGACGTGTGTCAGGCACTGGAGGCTGATCACCTATTTATATATTAGATTTAAAAATGATCATGAAACAGATTCAGAAATCAGAGGCCAAGACCTAAATATGTTGTAGCGCCACTGATTTATTTTTTATTTTATCAATGGCATATATATGTACAATATCGTTTCCTTAAACCGATTCTGAAAAATTCTAAAACATGTTCTTCTAAGCGCAACACCTCTTTGTGATCCCGTTAATTAATCAAGCCAAAAATAATATCAGGCGTTAACCAAGTTGTCCTAGGCAATTTGCAAAAGACTAACCCTTATATGATTGACTGAAGGGTTCGCACGGTCTGCGATCGACGAAACAGTCCATATGCCATTTGACCAGCTCTGAGTTCTTCATCAGCGTTTCGATATCGATATTGTCATCAGCTGTAGTGTAGTACTGGATGTCAGCAACCGCCAACACCACCAATGATAGAATTATAAATACTCTCATTTTCAAATAGTTGTTATTGCAACGAATTCTTAAATATCACTGAGATATGCGGTGGTAATTTTGCTGTTGACTTGATTGACTTGATAGGATTCCGTAGAAAATTTATTCAAAAATAAAAACTCCAAAAAAGTACATTTTCCATTTTTTGTCATCGTTTTTAAAAGTTGGGAAAATGGAAATAATATATGGTGGAGTTGAGTAGTTTACATATCCATTTTGAAACGATTTAAATAAATCTCCTCGATAGTAAAAAAATCCAAACATTGCCAATTTTTGACACTTTGAATTTATTTTATGATGAAAATTTTGAAATTTACACGATATATATATCACATATCACAACCCAAGTAATCCATTTCAGAAATTAACATTATAAAATTACATTAATTTACAGGTTTACATAACTAACCTCTTCAGCAGTGCGATTAGTCGTTTACGTTGGCAAATCGATTCATTAATCTTATTTAAAAAGATGATAAATTGTTTTTTTACTTAATATTTCAAATAGTTGCAGTCGTAGCAGACAGAGCTGTCTCGTATTGAAAGTCTAATACTAGTGGTCGTATTAAAAAAATACAACGCAAAAGAGTGGCGGAAAATTTATTGCCAGTTCTTCTCTTGCGTTCTACACCCTTGATTTGGGAACTGGCAGTAAATGTAAATATACTTAATGTAGGTTGCTACTTATATGAATAAATGATTTTTAATTTTTGTTTTTTAAGATATACTTCTTTTGTAAAAATGTAGAGTAAAGTTTTACGATGCGCGCGCACACCGACACCTGAATTCAACATCGTTAAGTCAGTTCTCGGTGGCATTAAAAGTTGTACATTCTAGTATTTTTATATTTAGAACACGTGTTGCGTAACAATTGCGTAAATTAATTTCATATACGACGGTGATAGTATTTACTAATCATTTTTATTGATGAACATTAAATCATTATGTTTATTTTTTATTTGCCTACATAATAGATAGATTGATCCAGTACGTGGAGACTGAATTACGATTACAAAACCTATATGTACCTTTTTAATATACATTATAATATAAATTTATCGGTATTATAAACTGGAACCCACAATCCGATTTAATTAAAAAAACATATTTCTTTCGCCAAGAATGAGCGGGTAATGAGCAAAAATATTTATAATATGATATTTCTTGCTATTATTTCGTAATGCGTTTATATTATGCTTCGTTTAATCTAATATAAAATTATTAAGAGAATTTTATTTAAAACGGTAAACAAACTGCAAAAAATCACCTTTTTTACATCGTTATCGGTTGCCAACGCCCGAACATAATAATATTGAAATTGAAAACAATCTGAGATTGTGGATACATTATGGTAGGGGAGCCCACGATGCTAAATGGGGATTTACTCGAGCGTCGTGGAGACCTATTGGGTTGCAAAGCTTAGATGATAAGAAGAAAAAAATGTTATATGATATATACCTTTTCATCGGTGGGGAAAGCGGCTATAGATGTTTAAATATGTAAAAAAAAACTGTTGCATGGACATACTCGAGCGCGTCAGATATTGATAGCATCAATGTCCTACGTATTTTTAATAATGTACGTATGTTAATCTGATCATTTGCATGATGGGGGTGGTTGTACGTAAGGGTTAAAAATGAAAAAAAAAAAATTTAATCGAGCGCGTCAGGTTTTCTAAGGGGGTGTTAAGTGCACCAAAAAAAAGCTCTCATTCAATAATCTGACGATTTCGATCTGACGCAAACTCGCAGCCATTATTATAATGTGCAAAAAAAAATCGCCATTTTGAAATACTCGAGCGCGTCAGATTAAGATATATATGGTTCAGATTTATATTCTAAACGTACTGTCTCATAATCTGACGATTATCTAGAGGGATTTGCCTGATCTGACAAAAAAAATATTAGAAAAACGGTTCACCCTAAAGGCCATCCCTGCAATTCCATTCCTGGGCGCTTAAAATTGTACTTATGAGCTCGCAGAGTTCAAAGAAATAATATTTCTATGCGTTTGATTTCTCCCAGCTCGAAAGTCTGATAGAAGTTTCATATTTTTTTTTTTTTTTTTTTTATATAGAACAGGGGGCAAACGGGCAGGAGGCTCACCTGATGTTAAGTGATACCGCCGCCCATGGACACCCTCAATGCCAGAGGGCTCGCGAGTGCGTTGCCGGCCTTTTAAGAATTGGTACGCTCTTTTCTTGAAGGACCCTAAGTCGAATTGGTTCGGAAATACTTCAGTTGGCAGCTGGTTCCACAGAGTGGTGGTGCGCGGCAAAAACTGCCTGGAAAAACGCGCAGTTGTGGAACGGCGGACGTCGAGGTGATACGGGTGGAATTTAGTATTCTGCCTCGACGTCCGATGATGAAACTCAGCTGCAGGTATTAATCCGAACAACTCCTCTGAACACTCTCCATGGTAAATGCGGTAGAAGATGCAGAGAGACCCCACATCTCTACGCAACGCCAAAGGATCAAGCCGCTTGGAGAGATTTTGGTCGTCAACGATTCGAACCGCTCTTCGTTGAATACGGTCAAGTGGAAGAAGCTGGTACTGGGGAGCGCCTGCCCAAAGGTGGGAACAGTACTCCATGTGGGGCCGAATTTGCGCTTTATATAGTTGCAAGCGGTGGCCCGGAGTGAAGTACCGTCTCGCCCTGCTGAGCACACCGAGCTTTTTGGAGGCTAATTTTGCCTTTCCCTCCAAGTGACCGCGAAACTGAACGTCGTTCGATATGTCAACGCCAAGTATTCCAATGCTAGCTGTGGCTTTAAGGAGAGTGTTTTCGAAAAGAGGAGTAGCGACAAAGGGTGTTTTTTTAGCGGAAAACGCGCAAACTTGTGTCTTTTTGGGGTTAAATTGGACTAGGTTTAGTCTGCCCCAGTCAGAGACTCCACGTAGTAGGGTTTCTACTTCAGACACAAGTTTGTTCCGGTACTCATCGACATCTGCCCGAGAAATACTTGCCCGGCCAGTGTAAAGAGTGTCCCCAGTGCTGTCATCCGCATAGCAGTGAATGTTGCTAAGTTGCAACATATCATTGATATGCAGAAGAAACAGGGTCGGGGATAAAACACAGCCTTGTGGGACCCCAGCGTTCACGGGTTTAAGGTCGGAACATGCTCCGTCGATGACGACCTTGATGCTCCGATCGGCCAGAAAGCTGGAGATCCAATCGCATAATTTCTCGGGAAGCCCATAGGCTGGAAGCTTCGAGAGCAGTGCTCTGTGCCACACCCGATCGAAGGCTTTCGCTATGTCCAAACTAACCGCTAGAGCCTCCCCCTTGGACTCAATTGCCTCCGCCCATCTATGCGTAAGGTATACAAGAAGGTCACCAGCCGAACGACCACGACGAAAGCCGTACTGAGAGTCACTTATCAGCTGGTGGCCCTCCAGATACTCGAGGAGCTGGCAATTAATAATGGATTCCATTATTTTGGAGAACAAGGAGGTTATCGCTATTGGGCGATAGTTGGACGGATCGGAGCGATCGCCTTTTTTAGGGATCGGATGTATCGAAGCGATCTTCCAGCACTCCGGGACAGTGCCAAGCGAGTACAGGTACCGGAAAAGGCGTACTATACACGCGTCATAGAACACTATTTTTGAAATTTTCAAACCCCAATAACTTTTGAATGGATTAAGCAATTTTCCCGCGGTTGACGGCGATCGATGCATTTTTTAAGCTCTAATTATTTAATTTCATCAAAAACGATAATCCGATATGAAATATCGAAGTTATGTGATAGAAACACTTTTTTCGGTTTTCTTTCGTTCACAATATCTCTCGAAGGAATCAACCGATTTTGACCAGTTTGGTGGCGATCGACGTCGTTTTTCAAGCTTAAAGGTGGATTCGTTTTTGAAGTTGATAGATAAAGCCGTTTAAAAGTTATTGCAGAAAAACACTTTCAAAAAAACAAATTGTTATTTTTTTAGATTTTTCAAAATTTCTCAAAATCTATCGGTCCGAATCGGTTCAAATTCACATGAAATCTAATTTTGAGGGAAACGCGGAGAAGGAAATGTAGGCATCACGCAGCTGCACGCGTTTATCGTACGAACTTTATCGACGAAATTTTGTTATTTCGGCTTGTGGAAATCGTCAGATTATATATTTTTCAATATTCTTGAATTATTTCATTCAAAATAAAAAAAAAATTAGCTACGCTCGAGAATGTCAAGATGACGTTTTTTTTTACAACTTTGCTGGCCTCCCCTCTCTTTACGTCACTCTCAAATTGTCAGATTAGTGGAATATACACTTTTTAGGATGTGATTAACTCGCACTACCTTAATCTGACGCGCTCGAGAATGTCTGATGATCAATTTTTTTTTACTAATCTGATCCTGTATCCTTCACGGGCGGCCTTATATATGGGCCTCATATTTGGTGGAGGTACTTAACCGGGTACAAGGTATCCCCCTATATATTAATCTGCCGCGCTTGAGTAAATCCCGAAATCCCCTCTTGGGCTCCCCTACTATTATTATGATTTTGTGATCGTGGATTGTCAGACCGTGACTGTCAGCATCCCAATATCTAAGCCCAACGAAGACAATCCATTTTCGGCGACGGATAGAATGCAATCTCTTCAAAAAAACTGTAATAAGTTATAGATAGGATATTGGCACAGTTGTACTGTCATTTTCATTCAATGGTCTATCTACAGATACCAATCCGACCTACCGAACCGTACTAATTTATGGCTTTGTATAGTAGAGCAAAAACTATAGTTCCTATCATATCAATAACATACCGTTAAATCTGTTCCAAAGCAAAAAGATGCGACTACAAAAAAGGGTAAATATGTAAACGGAATGATACAATTTTTTTCTAAAATCGTTAATACTAATGTGAGATATCGTCAATATAGTCAATAGTTTTAAGCTTTTAGTGACTTGAAAACCCAATTCTGGCTTAAGTAAAATAATACCTTTATTAACAAAGACAGCTTCAGCTAATTGTTTTTTTTATATAATATCAAACTTACCCCGACAGGGGTAATTGATACTTCTTGACAGACGTTCTCAAACTTTTTCCATCTTAAAATTAAGCCATTTACGAATCCCGATGTTGCACGTATAGCTTTCCTAACGTAGTTACGAAGCAATGTTACTGAATAAAACAATTGCAATTATTAAATATATAGGTATTATTATTTCCATTTAATTGCAAAACTAATACTCTATTTAAAGTAAAATATGTAGGTAAGATTTTAAAATATTTATTTTTTACTTATCATTGCATATTCCATAATGTAAACTACACATAATCCCGTCGAAGATTCATCTAGGTAAGTGGTCAATTTATATCCTGTTAACAGTTAAAGTTTGAGAACAACTGAATTTTCGTATGAAATTGGAGTTAGATCGAAACTTTTGTAAATATATTTATCTTAACCCGTAATTTTTTCTTTGGGTAATGTTTGAAAATGAATGAAAGAAGTTTCCTAAATTACTAAAAAGAGCCGTATTTTTGTGATTAAAAGTAACTAAGAACAAAAACTATAATTAAATATTCTTATGAAACAGTCGCACCCATCTTGTAATAAAAGTTACAGTACAAAGGGTGAGATTAAATCATTTGAAAATTTTACGAACAAATCGCGACCCAACGCAGATATTATCCAAATTTACTCATTCCATGCACTCTGGGCCACTAACTTCTACTAGGATTTGGTACGTTAGAAACCGGCGCTTATAGTAAAAATGCCAGCACTCAAAAACATACGTTTAAATCGATGTTATAGATTTGTTTTTTTACCTCATTTTTCATCTTGCCCCCACTTACCTAATAAATAATTATTAATTAGCGCTTAATTAAAATGTTTGATTACAAAGACAAAGTACATTTGGAAGGATTTTTTCGGAAAAGACTGTTCATTAACGGATCTGTTGCTGTTAAAAGTCGTTGCCCTATGCCTCAGCTTCATTATAGACCCAAGCAGCTTCAGAATAAATATCGAAATACGATGTCAGAGAGATCTCATAAAAGTTTCCTCTTCTCTAGAGTGCTTGCTTTAAGACTTCGGATACGTATGGTCAGTTAATTCCAATCCCAATCCCTCATGAGAGCTTAAACTAAACGTTCCTGCGCATTTATTGCAGTAAATAGTATGTATGGCAATATTACCAACAGCAAACATCAGATCAATTGCCTCCAAAAACTACATCTCAGGCGTATCAGGAGTATTGGGTAAATAAAGAGAAGATGTTTGAACAATATTTATTAAAAATTCTCAGGTAGATCAACTTATACTAAGCGTCAATTTTATCTCAAAATTAAGTATAATGTGATGTTAAGTAAATACTGTATTGTTTTTATTAAAAGCTGCAATTGCTAGTTCTATTAATATTAACAATTATAAGAAATAATAAATCTTAGTCGAGTAAAGAGTATTTTGCTCATAACAACTAAGTGTAACAATTAAGAATGGTACGCTATAATAATTAATCTGTATTAGAAAGTCTGTTAATTGTCAGATTTACATTGTCGGATTGATAACGTTTTGACAATCTTTATAAGCGATATTTAATTTATGAATGTAAATGTCAAATTTATTGAAACACAATCCAAATACATTAAAAAGTATTTTATCACATAAATATACATTTCAGCTGTATATTAGTTCTATAATTGCTACATAAGTCTTAGTTGGAAGCTGCCAAAAATTCGTTGAAAGCCGCCGTGTATTCATTTTTGGGATCTTCTTTGCGGACAATTTCTTCCCACATTTTTGGGAGCTTAGTTTTAAAGCCGTGAACAACAGTACGAATCAGTTCACGCTGTTTTGGAGTGCATTTCCCACAATTTGTTCTTAGGGCTTCGGGTATGACCTCTGTAAGAATAATTAATTATATAGCGACATATCATAGACGTCTCCTTAGACGGCCATCACATCACATCATCACTCACAACCATGTGAGTTAATTATTTTTTTATTTATTAACACTTCGTTGCATTACATAAAAGGTAAATAAAAATATATTAAACATAAATTAATGATAAGCAACTGGCGGCCTTATCGCTTTAGAGCGATTTCTTCCAGACAATCACTGTGAGTAAAGGAAAAAACCACTGTGAGTATATTACATAAGGTAGGCAAGAAGTGCAAAAATACGTATTACAAATAATAAAAATAGGAAAAAAAACATACTTAACAGAAACAATTATTTTTTTCTATACCATATAACCATACAGTGTAGAAAACAATAATTAACTCCTGTTAAAAAACAGTATATGATAATAATAACCATTTTAAATGACGCTATTTTTATCTAAGTCCCATAATCACCTTAGGGGTATGGCGGAGGCTCTTTGTATTTACCATCACTCAATTATCTGGGATTTGAACCCAGGACCCTTACACTTAGAGAATAAGTAACCACAAATATACTATTAAATGTTTTAATTGTTAATATTATTCTTGTTGCAACTTTTGTTATTATGGAAGATACGAAAATATAACCTTGACATTAAGGTACACCAATTAAAAACATTTAACAATTCAAATAAAACCAGTTCTCGTAAATTACATTATATAAAATCTCTTAATGTGTTATTTAATGAGTCATACTAATGGAAAAGCCCAAAATAACATGTCAAGCACAGATCGTTGTGATATACTATCAAACAACAAAAAATATTGTATGGTTCTTATTTCTATGATTGTCTATGCTTCCTATATATGTTATATGCTAATGCAATTAATAGTATAAATTTGGTAGTACATATAAGAAACATTAGGAAGATAGTATAAAGCAGTAGTGAAGACTAACCAAGTTATCCAAATGTTCTTGCAATGTGTACTGTATAATGGTAAGTATTTTTTTTTATATAACAGGGGGCAAACGGGCAGGAGGCTCACCTGATGTTAAGTGATACCGCCGCCCATTAACACTCAATGCCAGAGGGCTCGCGAGTGCGTTGCCGGCGTTTTAAGAATTGGTACGATCTTTTCTTGAAGGACCCTAAGTCGAATTGGTTCGGAAATACTTCAGTGGGCAGCTGGTTCCACAAAGTGGTGGTGCGCGGCTAAAAACTGCCTAGAAAAACGCGCAGCTGTGGAAAAGTGGTTAAAATTACTTACTTTTGAAGTCATGTCCCTCAGCTGTGCACGGTCCTTGTTCTAGGAAACATTTTCCATAATTTTTAAGTAGACGATCATTGTCAACCAACTCCTGCGCATTGAAGTTGTCATATGCTGGGTTGTAGGTATCTGCGGGTAAGGCAACTGCAGCCGCTACAATTGCTGCCAAAACTAAAATTGTCTTCATTCTGGAAAGGAGATATATAGGAGGATAATATAAGATTACGTATTATACTGGGGATAATAAAATAGAATTTGATATTTAGGTCATACTCAAATTTAAAATGTTCTAATGCATGTTCGTTAATTTAAATTTTAGTTTAATAATTTATTTCTTTCCATATGAGATTTAAAAAAACATTTACAATCAAAATTCCTGACATAAGTTCTGCATTGATCAATTCAATTTTTTTATGAAACACTTAGTGAAGAATTTAGAAAAAATTTTTTCCTATCCAGGATTCCAACTTTTCTTTCTGATTTCCGATGACAGAGAACTGATTAAACTACATTTATTTCTTATCACAAAAACGAAATAAACCCAATATTAATTTACTACTTTATGATAACTTACATTTTAACTCTTCTGAATAAAGCACGACTTTACACTTTAAAATAAGACCAACCTGAACTTTGAAAATTAGTCACTAAGGCAAATTATTAATTAATAAGTAAATTACTTACTTGCTTGTTGCTTGGTCCTCTTCTGCCCTAATACTGCGCGGATTATTTTAATGCATTCTTATATATTCCGTATAGACGACCTTATTGTATGTAATGTACAGGCGGGCGAGGAGCTTGCGTAGTTTTTAAATTAGGCCTTCAGAAATTAACGACCAGTCGCGTATTTCGTAATGTTTTATTAATTTAGACATTATTTAAGGTTTTACGAAACTGCATTGATGAACTATAACTGCATAGATGATAAATATTGCGGTGCGATTTAAACAATTTAATTAAATCTTGAGTTAGGTATAATTTTTTTAATATTAAATGACCTTATTTTATTCTTTGATTATTAGCACAATAACACAAAATTCATATAGTCTGAGCGTGCTTAATAGGAACGGAAACATATTTATTTTATGGTATTATTAACTCAATTATCTATAAAACTAAACCAGGCTTAGTGCAGCTAAAACACCAGACCAGTCGCAGGTTCTCTGGCTTCCATACAATATTATTAATCTAAAATATCCAATATTATTTTACATAAATTTACAATCATGCTCATTTAGGTAACACAATGTACATGAACATGAATAAAGAAATACATATTAAATGCTACTAATGTAACATTTACTGCCAGTTCTTAAATCAAGGGACTAGAACGGACAAGAACTGGCAATAAACTCTCCGCCACTCTTTAATCGCCAACTTTTTGTTTTATAAATATTTGTTAGAAGCTAAAACCTTTACACCATGGTCCACGCGACATGGTAAGTAATTAATAGTAAAACTAAATACTACTTAACTTCCGCGAACTAATATCGACAAGAAGTCGCGATATTAATAGCAAACATCTAATTTTTATTAATGTATATGTACCACTTTAAATGTTTGTGAAACGCAAAAGAATTATTGAAATTGAATTGATTATCCAACATCGCACGATGTCTTTTTCCTTAAATGTCAATTGTCATTCCGCAAAATTAGCTCGAACGTGATAATTATTTGATTAAACATCTCTTAGGTTGGTTTTGTATTAGAATTTCAAGATTAATGTCACACGTACCTAACAATAACATCAAACTGTACATGCTTGAGTTATAAACATGTTTTCGATAAAATTTGTAAATCAAGGAAATAATTCAATCGCTCGTCTACTACAAATCAATAACAGTTTTTTTTTTGGAATAATAGGTTAATCATTTTATACGTTACTGATCTAAGGAACTGATAAAGTATCGGTAAAGGGAAAGACTTATTAAAACTAAATTATTAAGTAACTAATTGTACAGAAATATTGCATTGTCAGAGTTAGTTTTGGTTTTAAGGTTGGTGGGGCTTGGGGTTTTAGTGGGTATGCACAATAGCGTGTCCCACATAACTCTCCAAGCAGTCGCGCCGTGGTAAGGTATGCACAATGCATTTCTCCAAGAAAAAAAAATAGGTTTATTTATTTATTAGCACTTCGTTGCATTACATAAAAGAAAAAAATTGATCGTAATTTAATGAAAAGCAACTGGCGGTCTCATCGCTATCGAGCGATTTCTTCCAGGGAACTTACTTTGAGTAAAGAAAAAAAATGTATTAAATTACATAGGTAGACAAGAAATGCAAAAATACATATTACAAATACAATAAGGAAAAAAAAACATACTTAACAGGAACAAAAAGAAAATGGTTCTATTTTTCAATCGTGAGACCTTTGAAGTTAACGCACTACGCAAACTAAACTTTACTCACTACCACTGAACTGGTAAAAAAACATGTGAACTTATGTACACACGTTAGAAGTTGGTTTCGCAATAAGATAAAATCTTTAAAAAAAAATTGTCTTTTGCCGTATTTTTTTTTTTGTAGAAAATCGACACTTATGTGAATATACTCTCATCATTTTTTCCTATCGTGACAAAAGAAGTATAATAAAAAAATAAAAAATAAACATAACTTTTGTTTTTATTAATGTCCTAAAAATACATTTTATAAACTGTGTCACCGTATTCTTCCTCAAAATGAGCGAACGAAGGACATTACGATAGAAATGTAATATTTGAATCAAGGGCTGCAGGTAAACAATGGCATATAGTCTAGTCAACAAGTTCCAAAAACATGAGCGATGGCTCATTTGATTCGGAATCACCTCTAGAAAAATGTTTTTGAAGGATTTTCGTGCAGGTTAAAAATTGCAATTGCTTTTAACAAAATTAGATGAAAATAAATTTATCTTTTTCTTTGTTAATAACTCGAAAAATAATAACATTTAAGCAATTCACAGCCGAAGCTCGAACCCACGACCTGAAAGCTTGAAAGTTAAAGATTGAGATTTCAGACAATAGCATTAGACTCATTTATGTCAAGAACGGGGCATGGTCATCTGTGTCAAAAATCAGTTTGTAAACAACTATTTAATTGTATGTATTATGTAAGCAATGCTACCATAATTAAATGAATTAATTAATTTTAATCAGAGATTAGATCACTAGAAGGATTTGTATAGTTGTGCTGACAGCTTTCCGTATTATTTTTCATAGAAATCATTGTTATTACAACCAAACTCCATTAAGATATCAATCATTTAAAAAATACCATGAATAATAGGAATTTAAATTTTCTTTGTTTTAATCAGTTTTATTTTAATTACGCCTTCATTCATATACGAAGATATGAATAAGTGAGTAAGTATATCACGCGTTTATATCCAAAAATATTATATATAATGTTTATATATGTTTCCCATACAGATTTTACGATATGCACGAATACCTGCATATTTTCATCAAGAAATTACTGAACTTTACTATGGGAACATCGCGATAAACATTTGATAATGTTCACATTTAAATTCATAAGCACACTTTTCCGTAACAATCAAGGTAAATAATGTATTTTATGTAAAATACTAATTTATGTGCTTGTATTATTTAATTTTGTTTAAGGAAATTACACTTTATCAAGAACGTGATGACTTAAATAAGTTAACAAAAAAAAAACAATAGACAAGAAAATATTGCAATAATTTTTTTTTATAATAATTCTTCCCACACAGATCGTTCTTTCGTCCTCGGCTGTGAGCCAAACGTTTTGCCTTGCGTGAAAGATAATATCGTGAGAATATCAGCATGTCAGGCAACTGAACATATTCAAAAATCTATGTTAGTTAATAAAAACGCATCTATTATGTATATGTTTCATTATATATCATTAATTTTTATTTTACACTACCACACTCCATCCCATCCCTAACATCACAGTCATTTACTTCTGGTGTGTACAAATATCTCAACCATGCAAACCTGTATCTTTATTTTAGTAATAAGTCTTAGCTTTCTATATTTTTTATATATCATGTTATTAATAACAAAAGTTAAGTTACAATTTTGTTAAACCGTTGGAAGAGTATCAGAGTACTCTGAAGTAAGTCTAAGGAGAACTGTACTCTCTAGACTTTCTTCAGGGGCTCGAATATTTACTTAAACAATGAATTGTTATTGAATGAAGTTTTTTTTATTATTAATTTGAATTTCAATATGTTCATATATTCCTATTTCCTTTGAGCCTTCAAAGTTACGTTTCACCGCAATGATTTCCCTGTTAGATGCGTTCAGTTCCGTAGTTAATAAATATGTAACCTAAAGTTACTTGTTAATATTACATATATATGTTTAATATTAATAGAACCCGATTGAAATCGGCATGTTACCATTTACAATGGACCAGCGTTTGATGGTGTACAGTAGATTTTAAAATAACCTACAATCATTTCAAATCCTTATTACGAAGATACTTAAAATTAAGTTTATTAACTTATCGCTAAAATAGTATGGGTCTTACTTGACTAACACAAACTGTTGTGTTAGTCAATAAGAACATAATTATATCAAAATTAATACACACTGCGAGGAAAGCAAGAGATATTTGTGGAGAACACATGGAGAAGCCTATGTTGAAAAGCAAGATGATCGAGAAACCGGTGTCTAATAGGAAATAATATTTACATTTACTTTAACTGAATTTCGTTATTAACTAAAAATATAACTTACAAGATTGTCAATAAAGGCTATATTAATTTAATACACACTGCGGGAAAAAAAACATCGTTCCGTTTATACTACAAGATTACTATCTTAATATAATGACGTAAGTGGTGTCAACAAAACAAAAAAGCTATTTTTACACTAACACTGACCTCCATACCGGTTCTCTTAATAAAAAATATCATTTAATCATATGAAAAACTTATGTACACTTATAAACTGCATAAATGCCGGTTTTATTAATTTATTATTTCGATTTTTTTAAAGAATAGAAGGCAAACGAGATACTTATGTGATGTTAAGTGATGCCCATGGACACTGAATGCTAGAGGGCTTCCTAGTGCAGTGCCAGTCTTATAACTCTTTAAAAGAATTGGAAAACTTTATTATTTTAATAATTTATTTCGATTGAGATGTCATCTGGAACTTGGTGTAATGGATGCAGCTCCTTACAAACGTTGTGTGAAACAAAAAACTTGGCGACTGAAAACTTGCGGAGAGTTTATTGCCAGTTCTTCTCTTCCGTTCTACGCCCTTGATTTGACAACTGGAAGTAATGAAAGATTAGAAGCATCTCATATATATTTTTTGTTAAACGTTTATAAGTGTATTTTACTTATATGTATTTTGAATTGCAATCGTTTGTAATAGTTCCGGTTTCCTAAGAGCATATAACTTATCAATGTATGTGATCTTGGTTTTATATGGTTGGTTGTATGTGGCTTGGATCTTTTGATTTCTGGGGCTCAGATTGCTATATCGATTTCATGACCATTTATCAATCAAGGTATGTAAATTAATTATCAGCCTCCTGTGCCGTCACAAGCTAAAAACAATTCGAAGATTTTTTTTATTTACTTTTAAATAACTTATCTTTGTAAGTTTAGAAGGTTATCATTTCAACCGTTTTTATAATTTCGTTCAGATCAAATGTTCTATTTATTTGATCATAAACAAATTTAAGATCAGTCTAAACGAAACTGTTGTTAACAAAAACCCTAAAGTACAGAAGATGACAAAATTAACTGTGAGTATTTAATTATGTTTATCAATCTTTATTAATGTAATTTAAATATTTAAGTGAGTTGTGAATTAATTTGTTTTCGTAAACCTTATACAGGAAACATCAAACAATATTTTACGATCAAAAAAAGTCATATATTTATGTTTTTTATTAAAAAAAATTCAATAATTCCTATATAAAGTGCATTTCATATTCCTTTTGGCTATGTATGTATATTTTCTTATCCTAAAAGGGAATTAAATAGAGTTCGGGTGACATACCTCTCATTTTTTACATCTCTTCTATTTTCAATCCCATCTCTTTGGTGTCTTGATATACCACATATGACAACTAAATTGTTGCTTATATACCTAAAACTAAATGATGCCTTAATCCTTACATTTTGAGTAGTGTTAGCTTGGCCACAACGTCAACTCTCATACCTGAGGTCGTAGGTTCGATCCCCGGCTGTGCACCAATCGAGTTTGTTTCTGAATACATCGTGATGGAACCGACATGTCTTAGACCCAAAAAGTCTGATTTTTTTTTTATATAATTACATTACTTACATCACACTTAGTATCTTCAGTACGATAGAGGACAAATTGCAAAAATACTAATGCACATAATTACAATGTCTATATAATATAATGCTTATTAACAGATTAAATATTAGCTAATTGCAATGTGATGTCTAGACTTTAGTAAATGTATTGATTTTCATTTGTTTTAGATTGTTCTGTTAGTAATTGCCGTCATTGGAGTTGTGTGTGCTCGACCCCGGGCATTACGTAAGTATAATTTTTTAACCTAAAATGAATGCTGAATTGCCAATTGACCACCATCATCCGTATAGGATGTACTCTTACATACATCCTAAAGCTCGTAGTATATTTCCTTAATTAGCATCACTTACACTCGCATAGCATTTGTACATGCTAAGCACATCCGTCTGCAAGGCAGGGAACAAATTTTCGCACTTACGCCCGAACCCAATAATTAAAGAATTAATCCACAATCTCAGATTGAAAACAATCTGAGACCATGACGTTCCATCGATCTCCTGCATCCCAATAACCACGAAGACAATCCATTTTTTGCGACGGACATAATGCAATCTCTTCGTTTTTTTTTCACTCATATTAATTAATAATCAATATAAACCAAATAAAGTAAATAAAACCTTATAAATAATATTAAAATATACATGTTTATGTTTAAAACATGTCAAATAGATTTGTAATTATTTTAAAAACTGGTGTCAATTAAAATCTTAAGATAGGATATTGACACAGTTGAACTGTCATTTTCATCCAAGGGTCTATCCACAAACACCGATCCGACCTACCATGGATAACTTGTATGACAGATGGCTATTAGAATTCGTCGATCGGTTATTGGCACACTTTTACCAATATTTGGATTAAATGTCTATCTCAGATAGTCAATAATGGATTGAGATAGGTTTTGGGCGTTAATAAGACCACTTGAATATGAAACCAACTGAAGTATTGATATTTCTATTATACAAATGTATATTAGAGGATAAATATTGAAGATAATCTTATTTTATTAATGATTTCAAAAATTCCACCGGTTCTATGGGCCTCCCTCCCCATTGAATGTTTGCGTTAGTTTAATAGTAAACAGTGAAAAAAACATCCGGATCTTGTTATTAACTTGGCAACAATTATAACATAATAAAAAATATGACGTAATAAATTTGCGTTTAAATGTTTAAAAATATGATAATTAGTTTGTGTCAACCACATATAATTTTAGCTGATGAACTTTTTTTTACAGCCAGCGACGATGGGAGTCAAGGTAAGGTTATTTTTTTAATGTATATTCAGATATTTTCCTTGAATCCAATGAAACATTAGGCAAACAAAATTCATTTTTCAAATTTAATCTAAACCTTTGCCGATCGGAAACAATTTTAGTTTCGTCTGTTTCATACCCTGAACGAACATGGAGGGAACACTTTAATGTCTTACTTAGAACTGGCTTTAGTAACGTTATTAGCTATGTTGGCTTTAAATCGAATCTCAATATAATAAGTATTATTGCATTTAGTATCAAATTGATATCTGGGGACAAACAAAGCGACTCTCACTTGTTCAAAGTATTACCGAACCAATTCGACTTAGGGTCCTTCAAGAAAAGAGCGTACCAATTCATAAAAGGCCGGCAACGCACTCGCGAGCACTTTGGCGTTGAGAGTGTCCATGGGCGGCGGTATCACTTTTTTTTTAAGTTAACAGCAGGTGAGCCTCCTGCCCGTTTGCCCCCTGTTCTATAAAAAAACTCCTTACACAGTACCGACCATAACTAATATAAATGTATTTATTTAAAACAAAAGATTTTTAATATGGTTAAGATGTTGTTTTATTAACTAATTACATAATAAACAGAAGTTTCCTTGAGTAAGGACTTATTAAATTAACCGACTAGTATTGACACGAATCTCAGATATGTTTATAGAAGAACTGCGTTTTTTTAAGTTATTTTATTTGTTGATATTGTTAATTTTTGAACTAAGTACTTATTTTACAGTTAATGTCGTGGAGGGCGGTGAGAGTGGTAAGTACTTAATATCTAACTAAAATTTTAAGTTTTGCTATAAATTAAATAATGAAATAATGAAATTCGCGTACTTGACTAAATTTCGTGTGTAAGAGTTCTGAGAATGGCTGTTAATTTATAACGCCTGATACAATTCACGATAGTCCAATCTAATAGAACGTGTAATTAGTATTTATCACACCATCACGTACATACCCACACTTTCACACCATCACACAACACAACCAAATTAAGCTTAGTTAACTGTATTGAATAGTTTTTGTTTGTTTGTTCCCTTTTGTAAATCTTTGAACATTTTTTTAGTAAAATGTATGTTGTATTCCATCTTTGGCTATATTTTGCAGTGTATTTATTTGTAATTATATATAATTTATGTTAGCTGTAGGATTACGAAATAAATAAATAAATATAAAAATCTTCGATACCTGAAAAAAAATTCATTTGTGCTGCAGCACAAGACAATCCGCTATTCGACAACTGAGCGGTTTTTAAGGCAGTTTCTGTCCCATGTGCAACCAGCTTTAAACTGAAGTATTTAGGAAAGATCGACTTAGGGTCGTAGCGTACCAATAATTAAAAGGTCGGCAACGCATATGCGAACCGGCAATGAGAGTGGACGACTGTATCACTTCAGATCAGATTAGCCTTCTGCCACTTTACCCCCTGTTATATAAAGCTTCGTTCTCGCGTATGTTTTTATTTATTTATTTATTACACTACATGTTACCGAATCGTATACCCTTTTTTAGCACTGCATTTCTAAAAATCCATGTCATGTGCTGCATAACCATTTTCTGGAATACGAGCTTCTATTTCATGTACTCCTTGATACATATGTATGGAGGAAGACACAAAATAATAAAACACCTTTTATTTACAGTTCACGTAGTGGATGGAGGTGAAAGCGGTAAGTGGAAATCGTCAGATTATATATTTTTCGGTATCCTTGAATAATAAAAAAAACAAAAAATAAAAAAAACAGCCGCGCTCGAGAATGTTGAGATTACGTTTTTTTTTCAACTTTGCAGCCCTCACCATTCTTTACGTCACTTGCAAATTGTCAGATTAGTAAATTATACTGTATATATCTGACGCCCTAGAGATTTTCTAATAACTATTTTTTTTA
This sequence comes from Pieris rapae, assembly GCF_905147795.1. Classification (NCBI taxonomy): domain Eukaryota; kingdom Metazoa; phylum Arthropoda; class Insecta; order Lepidoptera; family Pieridae; genus Pieris; species Pieris rapae. The sequence goes on along the minus strand of NC_059511.1, from coordinate 860,314 downwards.
GTAATCTTATCCTCGACGGGGGGTCATATATGTATATGTGACTTATAGAGGTAAAGGTACTTTACCGAGTACAACATATCTCCTGTATTAATCTGCCACTCTGTAGTAAATCTCTATCCCTGCTATAATCCCTACTACAATGTTCGAATTTTATCGCTGCAATATTAAATTTAACATATGTATTATGTATTTATAAATAAAGATATAGGAAATTCATTTTTATTCATTTTTTCCTTTTATTTGATTATGGTTATATCTTTAGTATTGTTTTTATGTATAATATATGTTATCTGTAGGATTACGAAATAAATATATAGCCCACCACTCATACTTTCTATGATGTATTTTAGATAAATGCAACCATATTTTTTGTTTCAGTACATGTTGTGGACAACAGCAGTGAAGGTAAATTATGTTGTATTTAATCATTTTTATTTATTTTTTTCTTTTTATTTGTATTTGTCTATATCTTTAGTATTGTTTTTTTATGTAAAATTTATGTTATCTGTAAGACCACGAAATAATTATATAGCCCACCACTCATACTTTCTATGATGTATTTTAGATAAATGCAACCATATTTTTTGTTTCAGTACATGTTGTGGACAACAGCAGTGAAGGTAAATTATGTTGTATTTAATCATTTTTATTCATTTTTTCCTTTTTATTTGTATTTGTCTATATCTTTAGTATTGTTTTTTTATGTAAAATTTATGTTATCTGTAAGACCACAAAATAATTATATAGCCCACCACTCATACTTTCTATGATTTATTTTAGATAAATGCAACCATATTTTTTGTTTCAGTAAATGTTGTGGACAACAACAGTGACGGTAAATTATATTTATTGTTTTAAATAATTAGAGCGAGAAGCAAATAAAATAAAAAAATAAAAAAATTCGTTATGTATTTCCATATTTTGAAACTGATATTTTTGGTGTAGCAGAAAAATTTAGTCCCCAAAAAATACTATGGTGCCTTATAAGTGTTACGTGAATATTATATTTCTTTTCGATACAGCATCATTTTTAAAATTGTTTTGTATTATTACATAACATATTACTAGCGTATCCGACAGGCGTCCTGTACACCTCATGTACGGGCGTCACCCAAACGCATGCAATATATATATATATATATATATATATATACATATATATTCGTAAGTTTGAACATTATAAAACAACTTTACAAGGTTAAAAAAACTTAAAAAAATGTTTGTTTCAGTCGACATCCGGGAATATTATTACTGATTAATAATTCTGAATAAAAGTTTGTATTATGCAATATATTATGTAATGTAAATACACACTTATGCTTGTTATGTGTTTGTTTATTTAGCCACTCACTATTAAGTGACCTGTTAAATACTCTTTAGTTTATTTTTGTAATGCAAATCTAGGAAAAAGGTGGGTGTATAAAGTCAATCTGAAATTAAGATCAAAGTCTATAAAGACAACTCTCCTTTGCTTCATCAGTCAGACATCGGATCCTTCCGAACATTAAGGGCCTGTTTCAAATGTATGGATAAAGTGCCAAATAGCTATGCAACACATAAATTATTCGAAAGATACCTAGGGCCTGTTTCACAATGTATGGATAAAGTGCCAAATAGCTATGCAAAACATAAATTATTCGAAATACTTCTTATATAATAGATACTTCGAATTTCATGACGTATAGCGCTATCTGACAGTCGTGAAACGCAAAAATACTATTTATCCTACCAATAAGTAACAAATAGCGTATTTGGAACTTATCCGGACATTGTGAAACAGGCCCTTGAACTCCTACATCTTCGTACGTGTGCACTATAATATTTTGTGTCAGGGGTCAGTCTCCAAACAGATAAGTGGCCATTGCCGAATCGGTCTGGGCAACAAACTTTTTTAGATATCCTGTCATTTGACCCGTATGAACTTTACTGTATTTATTTATTATATATCAGCCTCGGGCTAAATATTAAACATTGGTTTTTATAGGCATTGATTTTGTATATAAATAATTAAAAATACTACTAATTTAATAGCTATACTAGCTGTACTTCGATTTTAAAATACTTTTTTCAATTAAATTAAATCAGCTACAATCTTCTACGTGATTTTAACACGTAATACTCTTAATAATTGATACCATTTTTTTCTTTATTCTTTTCTTCATTGTCCTATATGACATTAAAATTTAACGCCTGCTCAATTTTTTATACAAACTGATTGCTCAGTTTTTAATACTAGGCGTTATAGTATTATTTGTTTTTTATATATAATATTATTCTGTATGTAATCTTAGTGATTTATTGAGGATTATTTATTAAATATTTCGTCCCTTTCATTTCTTTTAAACAGCTTAGGTTACTGTATTTTTTCATGTAATACAAAACAATTATAATTAAAAACAAATCACAACATTCACTTATTTTCTAAATAAATTCAACATAGTGATTATAGAAAGTTAAAAAGTCCATATATAAATAATTTTTAATGACAAATTTAATTATTGTGTAATTACTAATTATTCCTTGAAGTTTATGTTACTTATAATATATAACCTATAACTATCTAGTTATTATATATATCCATCTACAAAAACTCAAATCAAGTCCTGTTGTATGTATTAGAAAATATATTTCTAATACATACACAACAGGACTTGATTATCATTAGTAGTACCACTAATAATATGATCACCCACGAAAAGGTTCACAAAACTTTTCTCCGCAGTATAATGATTCAGTATTGCGAAATAACCAATAGTCACGATGACAAAGCGGAAAAAAATAATAATTAACCTTTAGTCGTATTACGCTAGTGTACCTCGCAGGTATTTAATTTTGCAAAAATTCCGCGTTATCTGTGTATCACAATGAATTGAATTACTTCCAATTATAGCAATAGATCTAATGACGTCACAGTTAAAAGAGTTATTGGGTTTAATTGAGTTCAACGACGATCGCCAGCAGCTGTTTCGATCTCGAATGCATCGCTCGTGTACTAAGTCAAATAATGTCCGCATTTCTCGCCGCATTTATATGTGCCATAGTATTGGTAAGTCTTTACTTCGCAATCCTTTGTATGTAATCATGCACTTATGTTCTTTTTTCAAATCGTCACAGATTAGCGTGAATTACGTAATCACAGACTATAGTTTTATGTTATTGACGCAGGCGTAAATTGGCGGGAACTTATTTCAATAACGACGTTTTGTAACACATTATGTTGTACTCCACAGAATACAAAATTCTATTTTCAGGCTGTCATCGTGATAATATTCATCGCATATTGCATGTTCTGCAAGGAACGGCATAAATCGGAACGTTTTCAATTTGACATAACAGATATACGCCGGACCAATATAGAAATTGCTCAAGAGCACGATAAGAAGACTAAAGAGGTATCTGCTGTGTTCGTTTTAGCACGGAAGAAGCATAGAGAGGACTACAGTTATCACAAAAGACCAGACTATCCAGAGGGGCCTGTGACAATAATTGAGCCAAGGACAGATAAGTTAATAGAAATCTTAAACGATCGCGAGTGCGACAGTCGTAGATGCGTCGAATTCGACGATGTGCCATACCACAGTGAAGTTTGAATACAATTAATAAGTTAAGAATTTGATTTGGTTACTAATAATATCAATTATGATAATAGCATATTAAATAACAATTAATAAGTTATTGTAATGACCGGGCTTAATAGCCTATTCGAGAGATTATACATTTGCTTTGTTAACTGCTTGAACGATAAAATGCCCGATCACACAATTAAACGTAAACTTTAACAGTGTCAAGCGATTTTTTTAATTTTCTTACAAACATCGCACATGTTAAATGAGCAAAGGTTACAGAAAGGTTTTATATGAAAACTATAATTTCCCTAATTAACCATTTCTAATGTTCCACACCTTACTGAGAGACAAAGATGTTGTTAATTAAATATTAATAAAAAATTCTAGTTTAATATAGTATGTAAGATAGTTACAAATAATATATTTGGCATTTTTTTGTAAATAAATGAAATATAAAACAAGCTAGTCTAATGTATTCTCATAATTAACTTCCGATTTTTATTTAAATTATTTCATTAGTGAATTGGCAATTCATCATCAGATTAGCTGTTTTAAAACAACTCGTAGAAAACGATTGGTGTTTCGTAAGTATTATACACTAACGCCCAAACCCAATAACATATCTCAATCCATTTTTGACCATCTGAGATATACGTCTTAATTCAAATATTGATAAAAGTGAGCTAATAACCAATCGACGGATTGTAATAGCCATAGGTATCTATAGCTAGATAATCCTATCCACTCTATCCAATTGGATAGACCTTTGTATGAAAATGATAGTTCAGCTGTGCCAATATCCTATCTTAAGATTTTTACTTACAACAGTTTTTTTTTTGAAAAGCTATTTGATATATTTTAAACATAGACATATATAATTATATATATATATATATATATATTTCTACGGTTTTATTTGGTTTATATTGATTATCAAATATTGTTATTGTGAGTGTAAAGAGCAAAGAGATTATATTATATCCGTCTCCAAAAATGAATTATCTATCTACAACAACCAAACCTAAGATAGGTTTGGTTATTGCAATGCAGATAGGAGATCGATCGACTGTCAAGGTCTGAATTTTTTTAGTAATATGTGTTGCATAGCCATTTGGTACTTTATCCATACATTGTGAAACAGGTCCTTAATCTCAAGAATTCAACATTTTTTGCGTAAGATGAATCTGTTTTAAACACCTTATCAAACCTAGATTGTATAATTAACGAGAATATATTTAATGAGACTTTAGTTATAAAGCAGGTATACTGATTGTATTGTTATAAAACCCATCCATAGAAACCATCCAAGAGAGCAAAATAATAAAAAAAAATTAAGTCTATTTTGTCTTTTGAAAGTATCACTGGTTCACGATTAATACGCTGACATGAGTGGTAAATAGCCGTCAATATTTTTCTCACTATATAGTTTATATAAGAGACAAATAAATAACACAATAACAGAGAACATGGTTTTCCAACGAGCCTCATATATTATACTAATAACAGACAAATACACTAAGCAAAACAAATAACTTAATGTTTCTTCTATTACAATTCTTCTAGAAATAACTGTGTCTCAAAGATCAGTCAGAAAATAAAACCAATATCTAATTAGTAAGTCCCTTTATTCCGTCCGCCATTTTGTCTAAAACGTTTTTCTCTGTTGGTTTGAACACGTGTACTACAGCATCCCCGGCGTCATTAAAAGTCTTCACCACCTCGTCCCAAGCATGCTTCATTGTATCCATCACATCTCTTTTGTTTCTTTGTTCATTGGGAAGAGTACTAACCATAATTATCTGAAATTTTTGTTAGAAATTTTACAAAATGATAAATTTTAGGCAGACATTTTCTAGACAGCGAGCGCTCGAAAAACTAACTGCCTGCATGGCAATTAAATCTTTTTTTTTATTCAATCAATCAATCAATCAATCAAAAACCATTTATTCCTATAGATAACATAATATACACTTATGAACGTCAAAAAATGAAATATACATTAAATGCTTCTAATTTTACATTTCTTGCTAGTTCTCAAATCAAGGGCGTAGAGGACGAGACGGAAGAGAAGAACTGGCAATAAACTCTCCACCACTCTTTTTAATCGCCAAGTTTTTCTTTTACACAACGTTTGTAAGGAGCTGCAATCATTACATTAATCTTTTATCTGTAGCTTAAAAATGTCGGCCATTTACGGCGGCGTAATATGTATAATTTGAGTTTTAAACTATCCAGCATTGGATACGGATAGCTCATATAAAAAGTATTGAATTTAGTTATTTTCTTATTTACGAAACTTACAAAACACATAAAAATAAACAAGCGAATTCCCATAATTGGATACTGAAAACACACAATGGATGTTAACAATACAAAGAACCAACGACCACTGTCCATTGATGCGACAGGTCACAGGAAGGTATAATTTACTTTTGTTACGCACATTGTCTTCAAAAATACCTAAGGGTTGGCCCAAGACAAACTTTTATATTTAGCCATAAATTTTTGATCTATAGCAGCAGGAGGCTTGCTTAAGCTATGGCGGCTATATATCTGTTTAATTGATAAATTTTCTTCATATTACACACACAAACAATAACACAATGTGTGATTTTATATTGCAATAGTCCATTTTAGCGGGATTCTACAATAAATGCCCCATCTTCGAAAAATGATTATTCACTTTCCATCATAGCTTCAACACAATTTGATGAAAAGAGACGCACGACTTTTTAGACAGTAGAATCCTGTCCTGGACCAGTTGGCAAAATGAGGAGAAACACCCCTAGATAAAGGTAGGTGAAAAAAAGAGATTACCATTATTTTAGGTAGAGATCGCAAAAGAAAAAATAATGAAACAGATGGAATGCACTTATGTTAAAAAATACAGTTTATAAAACAAATTCTATTTTTATTTTATTCTTGCAGAAAAACACTTCATAAACTAGTTAGATATGAAATTCACGGGCATAGGTTATAGAACAATCAGGTAATATCGATAGCATTAGCTATGGTTGTATGACCTCCATCTGTTATGGTAGGCGAGGCAAATGGCATCGCCATGTATTGTATTGATTTCCGGAGTTATTGAAATGTATTTGGTTTGTAAAATTAGACATACAATATTGCAATTAAAAAGAAAATCTAACAACACACGTTTTAATTTACGTAATTACTTATAAAACTTTATTGTAAAAATATTTATACAACTAATAAGCACTGTTAGGTATTTAGATAAAATAATAATAAGGGATCGTAATATACTGTTTAATTTTAGGTTTTTTTATTTTATTAACGTACTTAATTGACTTATATATACTGTTTCGTATATTTTGTTGGCTTTGTATATTGTCTAAGTGTCAGTGTCAGAGAGTATGTATATACTTTCACAGATATTTAGGTCATCCCTAACGAGTGCAAATTGGATAATGTCACATGTTGGATATTTGATAGAATAATCATCACAATTACAGGTACATACGCACTTCCAAGGATTCTGGGTCTGGGTCTTTATTATTGATAATTTTCATTATCATTAATTGTTCATCATCAAATCGTTTGTCTATTAAGACAATCCGGGAATCTAATATCATAAAATTTAACCTAATGTCCTCAAAAGCATTTCTGTAGTTACTTTAAAGAAGATACGTATTTCGGCTATAAACGGTTTAATGTAGACAGTTGAAAATACTGTTATTGTTTTTCGAAGTAATCTCCGTTTCCTCTCTACACATCGCCGAATGCGGTGGAACACTGAGAAAAACTGTGGACCAATTCTTCCTTAGGAGTCTCTTCTATGGCATTTTCGTACGCTTTCACCGCACATTCAGGGTTCGTAAAGCGAATAAATGAAGGTTGCACGGTTACAGATCAGGACTGTATGGCGGATGACTCCTTGTTTTGATACCTGACATACTCAAACGTTCAATAGTCTGTTATATAACAGGCCTGGGCTTTATTTGTGTTAAATTGGACTAGATTGCCCCAATCCTTTCAGGCCCAATTTAGATGTTTAATCTAGCATTGGACAGATCTTTCAACGATTACTCCGTCATCGGCATAGCTATGTGATTTGTGAATATCGTTAACATGTATCAAGAAGAGAGTCGCAAAAATAACAAATCCTTGTGGTATACCGGTATTTACAGCCTCTAAATGAGCCATCGAAGACCAACTCAAGTGAGTGCTCCTTCAAAAAAATTTCCATGTATTTGATTTTTGATTGTAAAACTTATAGATATATGAGAGGAAATGTCTTTTGAAAGTATCTCTGGTTCACAAGTAATACGCTGACATGAGTAGTTAATGGCTGTCAATATTTTTGTCACTACACTGTTCATATAAGGGACAAATAAATAACACAATAACAGGGAACTTAGCTTCCCAATAAGCCACTTTGGTGCAGTAAGGTCGCTCCGTAATGCCTGCGAAGTACTCAGGAAACTTCTGAACATCAGGAAGGACGTAGGGTTGCATAATCAGCCAGGACTTATGATACGAAAGACCAAATGCGTATCTGCGTAAACTGATTTCTATAGTATACTAGCACCAAGCGTTGCTGTGGCTAAGTTTTTTGTTTTATTACATAGTAGTAAACTATTCAAGGGAAACGGTAGAAGAACTTATGTAATAGGTTTGTACTTATAACACAGCGCCATCTGTTACAATTGTAACAAATAATAAACAAATATTTGCAATAAAATAAATAAGTTGGACCGGGCTGCTCACGGTGTACCAATTTAATTTAAAATCGGTTAAGTAGTTTAGGAGTCCATCGCGGACAAACATCGTGACAGGAGTTTATATATATTAAGACTAATAACAGTCAAATACACTAAGCAACACAAATAACTCAATGCTTCTTCTATTAAAATTCTTCTACAAATAACTGTGTCTCAAAGGTCAGTCAGATAATAAAAAACAATATCTAATTAGTTTAAAGACCCTTTATTCCGTCCGCCATTTTGTCTAAAACGTTTTTCTCTGTTGGTTTGAACACGTGTGCAACAGCATCCCCGGCGTCATTGATAGTCTTCGCCACCTCGTCCCCAGCATCCTTTATTGTATCCATCACATCTCTTCTGTTTCTTTGTTCATTGGGTAGAGTACTAACCATAATTATCTGAAATTTTACAAAATGATAAATTTTAGGCAGAAATTTTCTAGACAGCGAGCGGTCAGAAAATCGCCTGCATGCCAATTAAATCATTTTTTTAATTCAATCAATCAATCAAAAATCATTTCAACGTCACAAAAAGAAATATACATTAAATGCTTCTAATTTTACATTTCTTGCTAGTTCTCAAATCAAGGGCGTAGAGGACGAGACGGAAGAGAAGAACTGGCAATAAACTCTCCACCACTCTTTTTAATCGCCAAGTTTTTTCTTTTACACAACGTTTGTAAGGAGCTGCAACCATTACATTAATCTTTTATCTGTAGCTTAAAAATGTCGGCCATTTACGGCGGGGTAATATGTATAATTTGAGTTTTAAACTATCCAGCATTGGATACGGATTGTAGCTCATATAAAAAGTATTGAATTTAGTTATTTTCTTATTTACGAAACTTACAAAACACATAAAAATAAACAAGCGAATTCCCATAATTGGATACTGAAAAACACAGAATGGATGTTAACAATACAAAGAACCAACGACCACTGTCCATTGATGCGACAGGTCACAGGAAGGTATGATTTACTTTTGTTACGCACATTGTCCTCAAAAATACCTAAGGGTTGGCCCAAGACAAACTTTTATATTCAGCCATAAATTTTTGATCTACGGCTGATGGTGGCTTAAGCTTTGGCGGCTATCTATCTGTTTAATTGATAAATTTTCTTCATATTACACACACAAACAATAGCACAATGTCTGATTTTAGATTGCAATAGTTCATTTCAGCGGGAATCTATAATAAATGCCCCATTTAAAAAAAAATATTATGTCACGTTCCAGTGATTTGTAAGCGCAGATTTTAGATGGCGCTACTAACTTTTTTGGATATCATTTCTTAATTTGATAACTAATAAACAACTAAAGATAGCTATGGTATAGGTTTTTAATTTCCTCTTCGGGTAAGATAATTATGCTATAACCACGTCAAACGTAATAATCTATGTCTAATTTTTATTTTTAAATTTAATATTGATTGTGTGTTGCCAGTATCGTCTTTGTGATGTCAAATATCCTCTTCCTGTAGAATCCTGTCCAGTTGGTAAAATAAGTAGAAACACCCGTCGATAAAGGTAGGTTATCGAGGGGTAACCTACCTTTATCGAGTAGTTAGTGCCAGTTCTCAAATCATGTACAATGTAAGTGTCATTTATAATATAGATATGTCTACCTGTATGATAAAGAAATAAGTAACTGATTTAAATGAAGAAACATATTGTATATTCTTTCACAGATATTTAGGTCATCCCTAACGAGTGCAAATTGGATAATGTCACATGTTGGATGTTTGATAGAATAATCATAAAAAATTACAGGTACATACGCACTACCAAGGATTCTGGGTCGGTCTCTATTATTGATAATTTTCCTTATCATGAATCGTTTAATGTCTATTTAGAAAATCCGGGAATCTATTATCATAAAATTTAACCTTATATCTGTTGTATAAACAATATGTTACATTTAATAAATGTATGAAATATGCTTGAATTGAATCTTAAAATGATGTATACTGCAATTTTGCACTGGAAAAACAATTTAATAAAATAATAATAAATTCCGTTTGTAAATTTCGTTTACTTTTTTTAATTCACCATGTAATTATATTTGATATAACTAATGCATAAATTCTATCCCATCAGTTAGAACACTTTTATATCAAGTTGTTTCGTGTTAAAGGCAGTCCACAAAACCATGGTATGTTTATTTAAATTCAAGTTATTTTCATTTATGTAGCCTTTCGTGACCATCTATTTTTCTTAATAGACAATAAAGTCAGGCTTCTGTGCCTGACACAAGCCGTCAACTGTGTAGAGCCTACGACCTCAGGAATTGGAGTTAATGAAACCTTAAGCCAACACTGTTCTTATAATTATTAAATAATTTTAAATAGTTTGATTTAGTAATTATATATCTATCGAATGAAGAAATGAGACGACACCGGGATAGATATTAAAATTAAAATTAAATAAGTGATAGGTTTTTGGTTGGAATCGCTTGGACAACTTCCTAGTGATTCCAAGCATCGGAATTCTAATTTCACATTTACTGCCAGTTCTCAAATCAAGGACGTAGAACGGAAGAGAAGAACTGGCAATAAACTCTCCGCCACTCTTTTTAATCGTCAAGTTTTTTTTTTACACAATGTTTGTTAGGAGCTGCAACCATTACACAATGTTCCATATGACATCTTGAGTAATAAAGAATAATAAAAAATTTAATAATATGATTATGTATTATAGGGGTCCATAATCAAGCTTCTTCTAGCGTTCATCATTATAGCGCAATGTTGCACGCACGGGCAGCGTGTAAGACGGCAAGCTGAAGATGATAACACCGGTGGTGGTGATGCTACCAGTGGTGGTGGTGATGCTACCAGTGGTGGTGGTGATGCATCATCATTTCCCTTACCCAATGAAAATTCAGCATTCTTCACGAGAATAACCAACATGCTTGAAGGGATACCTTCTGAATTTAACAAGTTAATGGCCCAAATCATTAAACCCATTAATGAACTGAAACATGTATTAAATAATGTATAATTTTCATTAATGAATATAATAAAGGGAAATCAATATTTTGAATTATTATTGTATCCTATACAGCCACTATAGTTTATTAAAGAAACAACTTTTGATTACTCAGTCAATTCTTGTCATGTCTTGTAACCTGTAATAATGTATTAACTTTTCACAAGTTGAGGAAACATAGGGAATGATGTCTCCAAAGCTAAAATCAAAATTGACTTTTGCAAGAATTCGGAGATACAAGACAGAGAAAAAACAACGTTATCTTCTTTCTGAAAGCCAACAGTAAAAAAAAATCTAACAAGAAACCAAAATTATGACGTTTAAACAACTATATATCTTTAAAAAAATCAAATACACACACACTCTTTTTGAAGTGGAAAAGTAGTACTTCAGGAAAAGAGCGTACCAATTCTTAAAACGCCGGAAACGCACTCGCGAGTCCTCTGGCATTAGAGTGTCCATGGACGGCGGTATCACTTGACATCAGGTGAGCCTCCTGCCCGTTTGCCCACTGTACGATAAAAAAAACAAGCAATACTCGTCGAGCGAGTTTGCTTATCTTGTCGTAGCCGCGTACAAATTATTTGAATAAGTCTATTATGAGAGTGTGCAATTTATTAATTCAATTAACGCGTAAAATTCGCCTTATTGGTGCGTTTGACAAATTCAAAAAGGTATTAAAGATGCATGTAGAGTTAACATAGTATACTCAAATTGGGACGACTAATTTATACTTACATATTAAGTTTCTCATGTAAATAAAATACATTTTTGTAATAAGAAATAAAGTTCTTTACACATTTAACATTAAAAAAATCGTAACTATCTTATAATCTTGATTTGCCGACGATTTTTTAAAAGTGTATTTTTTTATGTAACTGAAGACAGCTTAGGTATTAGCAACACACTAATAAAGTAGTTTTTGGCAAGCGTAGCTGGGCCGGAATAGGAGTTTTCCCGCGACTAGTGCAAGGGGACCGTCGCGGGATGATATCAATCTCACTAGAGTAGAGTAAGCGAAGTAAGACTTAGTTCTTACAGTACTTAGTAAAGATTATCACTTCACGCTGTCTCCGGCGACAGCGATATTTTACCCTAATCTGATTTTGACTTTTATTTGGCGGCGGCGTTTAATACAGCCATGCTAGGACATGCTAAGGGCATGCATACATGCTCTCTGTCGGGCAATCTATTAATTAACTGAGCACTTTCTTTTTTTTGGAATCTCGCTGTTGGCCTTAAGGGCCTTCACAGGTCAGCACGGGCTGTTTTGGCGAGCTTAGCTCAGCCTGAATGGGTGGGATTCCCGCGACTCGCGCCAGGGCGTCTCCTGTGAGACGCGAACCTCGGCATGGGCCGCCGCGGGAGCGTCAATCGCCTGAAGGGCAGAACGGAAGCTTACTAGAGTTAGCAAAGTTCAGATAAAGGTCCTCGCCTTCCCCAGTGAAAGCGGTTTTTTACCCTAGTCTGTTTGTTGCTACTGTTATTATTTTTGGCCGCGCGTGCGGCTTTTAATTTGTCGTTTGCTATTGTGATTGGATCATCAGAATCCGTTAGTACGTGTCGGGGCCTCCTGCGAGCCTTTTTAGTCGGTAACTGAGCACTGATCAGTTATCAGTATGTATATATCTGCTAAGTAAAACAATACCGCGTTCCAAATGCACTGCACAAATGCAAAACTATTGCCAACTAGTGATCGGCATAAAAATTAACTTCTTAATTAAACAGGCTTAAATAAAGTCAAGGTATTTTAAACCATCATTAAAGACAATTCCAGTTCTTATCAAATAAATTAATGCACCGATATAAGCTTGATAAGACAGTGATAAAATAAATGTTTCCGTTTTAGTAGATAGTCAAATGAAGTTTAAAATAATTATAAATTACTTTGCAATGTTCTTTGAAGCAGTTAGCAATTATTTAACATCACCAACGGATTAACTGAAGCAATTAAGATGACAGTAAGTATTCAGGATTATGTAATATCCCCTATATTCTTATATGGAGTAAATACGTGGACTATATTAGCTCGGGAAAGGATTTATGCCTTTGAGATGTTGCTGGAGATAAATGGTAAGAATACCGAGAACTTAATGCAGGATGATGAGAACTTGGAGAAACTGATCGTGGTTGGTAACACAGAACGGTCACTTTTTCACCAACCAGATGGATCAATACAGTGAAAAACTCTTCTCAAAACCGTACACTGTCATAGTTTTGACGCTGGACAGAAACCTATCGAAAAAGATTGTTCGCTGCAGATGTTTCCTGTCTGGTCACAATGCTCAGAAATGAGATACCGTCTGAAGAAAGAAAGTATTTTTTAATGAATTTTTCAACGCAATTATTGCCGCATTCCTTATAAATACGGATTGGTAATTTAAAAAAGATATGTTTTAACACGTTGAATGTTTAAACAATGGATACAAAGTAAAATAGCCAGAATTCAAAAGAAAATTATGGCAAATTGTGATAAAATAATATTATATATGTATATTATTTTTCGACATAAAGCACGTCGGGTGCCGAATACTCGGATCCCAGAGCTAGGGATGGGAATGGTTTAAAGAAATGCATTTAATGTGTTAATTCTCTTTATAATTTATGTTTATGTTACTTTACTACTATATATACACACCTACTGGCAGTGCGATTATCCAAGGGCGGCTACGGTATCACTTAATATCAGGTGAGCCTTCTACCCGTCTGCCTCCTGTAACATAAAAAGAATATAAGTGTGATTTTAGTCTGATAGTATGTTAATATAATTCTATTTTAATAGATTCGCATGCTCGTCCTGCTATGCTGCCTAGCATTCGTCAGTGCAAAACCGAATTACCCCGTCTACCCTCGGACAGATAGTGCCAATCAAAGAAACCCAGTTAACGTTGATCCAAACAATTCTTCGAACGCTGTCGCAGCTCAGAACTCCATCGTCGGTAACATTGGACAAAATGTTAGAAGAAGAACTTCAACATATCCAAGGAACCAGGGACGTCCACATGGGAACAATAATTCGGCGAATGCAGTGGCTGCCGAAGACTCTTTAGTCAGAAACTTAACTTGTAACAGTAGTTTTTATTAGACAGTGCTTAAAACAATTGAAGGAATCGATTAGATTATTGTTTTGTTTGAACTGTTAGTTTTGAAGACCTATTTGTTTACTTATTAAATTGTATTTCAAATAAATATTGAGTATATTTAACTATTTTTTATTTATAGTCGTCATTCGTATAAAGACATGTCTTTAAAGATCTAAAAATTATGTTAAAAACTATTTAATCACCTTCCCTTATAGATCAGTGCCATGTCTTTTCACTGGAATGTAATTTCATTTTTAAAGGTATTGTTCCTTTTGCCCATAACTTTTGACAACACTTTATAAACTGTTCTTATTATGATATTATGATAAACAATATCGCTAATTTTTATATGCCTGATTGTGCGAAGTTTTTGATCAACCTTTCCAAACCACTTTGGTCGTGCTGCTGATTTTTCAAAAACCAGAATTATATTATATTAAAAACCCCCCTATTATATTTAAAAAAAACAGGTAAATTATATGAATAGTAAAATTTAAATCTTATATTTGTAACAGTAGTTTTTATTAGGTTTCATTTTTGTGTAGGTAGTTTAGATTTTCAGACTTCCTGTATTTGTACCAATCCTAAGAATTTGAAAGATGAGAGTCCAAAATATGCATTCTATTGTACTTATATTTGTTCCAAAATATCATTACAAATTGCCTTTCTGTTCTAGTGGCCAGATCGACGGTAGATCATGAGGTTTCGATTCCCGGTAGGGTACGCCGTTTTACTCGAAGCGAATTCAGTAGTATAGATACCTGATTTATAAACGAAAATAATACATAGGAAACAATAGAGTTTTAGATTTGCCGCAAATTCACAAGAACAAATGACAAATGAGTGCAATATACGACATTGATTACTAGAGATTTCTAAACTCGAAATTTAAAAAAGTTTTTATTAGCTATGTATCTAACTGGCCAGTTCTAAACATTTACAGTGTTATCCAAGTATTATATTATTTAATGCTAGAAAAAATACTACAAAAGTTGTTTAGGCAACTTTACCGACGTAAATATTAATTAGTACCTACTATTAATTATGACGTAATTTGACCCATTGTTGTGCATTTTCCTGGGCACGTAGGGCTACGAATCTTTAAACCAATTTTTAGTAAGAAGTAGAACAGACATTACGGGCCTACATCTGGAATTGTTTGCTTAGTGTATGTGCCTGAATGCATGCCCGTAGAATATCTAAGTGTCTGAGGAGGTCAGGAATTGTCCTCCGTCATCACCAAATCCGCTTTTGATCCTTTTGCTTAGTTCTGCGCCAGAATTGCATATATTTGTGACAAGATAAGGAAGGATTTTGTTATCTACCTTTAACAGAGACTCTGAGTCGTTATTGGACACTTTCTTATGTTAAATATTAGTAGTAGTAAATAAGTTAAACTTAACTTACTTATTAGTTTTTAATAACTTAGTTTAAGTAGTACTATGATATCTTAGTAAAGTATGTAATGCATGTAAAAAAGTACTATAAATGTAGTCTATAATATAGACGTTAAACAGTCTTAATACAAGGTACAAGCCACTGCAGTATTGTATCGTATATGATTTGTATTATATGTACGATTATAATGGATTTATTTCACAAAATTTTAGTTTTAAGAGTTCAAAGTTTAACATTTTACTCTTAAACTTTGAACTATTAGTTTAATAGTTTTAATATTCTATTAGTTTTAATAGTCAAATTAAAGTTCGGACTATCCGTGGAAGGCTTCTTACTTCTTTTTCATTGAACGGAGGGCAAACGGGCAGGAGGCTCATCTGATGTTAAGTGATATCGCCGCCCATAGACACTCTCAATGCCTGAGGGCTCGCGACTGTGTTGCCGGCCTTTTAAGAATTGGTACGCTCTTTTCTTGAAGGACCCTAAGTCGGAAGCCTAGATACATTCTGGGTCGACTCAGCGGAATAAGTTTATTTTTTGGGAAGAGATATTTTTCTGATCTCACAAAAAGAAAATTGAATGTTGCAAAATTTATTAAAATACACCCTTACAAAATTCTTTCACACACAACAATTGAATTAATTATCCTCCTTGTCGGAGCCCTTGTTCTTCGATGCACCCTTTGCCTTTCCCCTAATCGAACTAGAAAGGATTGAGAAAGTTTGTGTTGGATCCTTGGTAATCTTTGACACGAGTTTGTTAAAGTTTTTTATGGCTTCTAAGTTGCTAAGGGAAAATCCGCCGTCAGTGTTCTTGTCTTCATCCTCTGATGATGCAGCTTGGGTATGCATGATGCAGGCGAACAGGACGATAGCGAGAATGATGATCTGAAAAACAAGTGTTGGCATAATTGTGTGATTGATTAACTTTTTTTATGGAACAAACAAATGGGACATACGGGCAGGAGGCTGTCAATGTTCAGTCATACCGCAGCCTACGGACAAGCCAGCACCAGTGGGCCAGAAGGCCGACAGCGCACTCGCGCTTTTAAGAATTGGTACACTCCTTTCTTACGACACCCTAAGTCGACTTGTTTCGTAAATACATCAGTGGGTTCCACATACGCGGCAAAAACGGCCTAAAAAACTCTCAGTTGTTGAACGATGGACGTCGAGACGAGTGGAATTTTTTTTATTTTACCTCCACGTCCGATGATGAAACTTAGCTGCATAATAAATATAATAGTATTCATCCAAACATCTCGTCTGACGATGCTGATGATGATGCAGAGACATCATCGCCAAGGGATCAAGCAGCTCAGAATGTGACTGGTCATAGACAATTTTATGACCACTCACAGTCTGAGTTTCATGATGTTGTTGTTAACCAGAGATTGAATCCGGCAAAACGTTACGAAAATTTAGTAATACTTGCTAACGGTAATCAAGATAAAATAGGATTTAAAGAAATAATCTTACCTTTGAAGAAACCATGATGATGTCAGGATTGTTTGGGTGTTTGGAGTTGACTGAATGTAGACTGATGATGAAGCTAGTCTAGGCCCAGCTTTTATATGAATGTGGCTTCCTTTACTACTTTTACGATCATCAATTAAACTGATAAAAATGTAGATTTTTAGTCTATAAACCATTTATTGCCTACATTTGGGAAACAGCTAGATCTAATTAACAATGAAACGAATTGACTATAATTTGTTTTTTTTTTATAGCAGATTTACTGCAATTCCTCTTGCCACCAAAATAAGCAAACCTCTAAAAAATAATAGTACATAAACGTATAAATGTTTTGTAGAAATTCTCAAAAATGCATTTCGTTTTCGTAAAATCAAAGGCCTCCATTTATATTATAAAATAATAATATTTACTAAATTTCTTTAATTTCTTTTGCCTCATATTTTTTTTTCTCATATAATAAAAAAAAACATTTATTTCAGACCAATTAATAAGTCCATATGTTGTTAATATAGTAAACTTTTAACTATTTTAGTAAAATTATTAAAAATATTTAAATATTTAATTCATTGGTCTACGTTGATTTGAGACACCCGGTACATGGGCATGTATATGAACCCAGTGTCTCAAAAAAACCCCTTTGGGGTTATTTGCTATAACCATCAGGATATTGTTGGTACTCGTAAATATCGCAATATCTTCCTATTATGCCTAAGAAAATATAAATATAAATTATGCCATCAAAGTATTTTTCATGTAAAAAAGAGTTTTTGAATTCAGAAAACATATAATTTTGTTATTGATAGTGCAGTAGACACACATGAAAATAAAATTATATCCCAGGGGTACAGAATCATAAAGTTTACGGAAATAGAAAAAAGTTTTCTTTCTGTTAATGGTCAAGTAGTTCATTGCCTCATTTTTAAGTGTTTCTCTTAAAACACCATTTAATATTATATATTTGAGATTATTTGTAGTAGTAGCATATATTGATTTGGTTTAATCTACAAACTTATTACAGATAATTGTTGGACCTACTGGTATCTTTACCGATTTAGTTCCAAGATGGTCTTGTCAACATGACAGATTTGTGGTCTGGTGGCCAGATCGACGATAGATCACGAGGTTTCGATTCTCGGGTAGGGTACGCTATTTTACTCAAGTTGATTTCTGTAGTATACATACCTGCTTGTTTGAACGAAAATAATACTAATAGCTAATGCTAGAAAACATTCAACAACAGTCCTTTTACAACTTTACCATTAAAGATTTAAGTTGGTGCCTAGTAGATAGTACCGGTGACCCTAGACCTGGTGCTTTCCTCGCTCAAGGAATAAGTATCGCAATACAGTGAGGAAATGCTGCCAGCGTAAAAGGTAATCTGCCATAGGGATCAAACTATTTAAATTTTCTTTTTAATTACCCAGTGTTGTGTGTTTGCTTGATTGCTTAGTGAATGTGCTGAATAGTATTTCAGATCCCGGAAACATGCTCGTAGAATATGTAAGTGTCTAAGGAGGGTCAGAATTGTCCGCCGTCATCACCAATTCCGCTTTTAATCCTTTTGCTTAGTTCTGCACCAGAGTTAGATTATAGTCCGAGATCCTACTGCAGGATTGGTACGTTCATCGAGTTTTTGTTTAAAACCAAATTTTTATGTTTATTTATAATTAGGAGAATATATATTTACTAGGTTGCCTATCAAAATTTGGCCGCCAATATTTTTAATTAAATTATTTTGAATTGATTTTTGGTACAAGATTACGTTCATTTAATTTTTAAATAAAATAACGTCTACATCACGGTAATTAATATGAAGATTCTAAAAAATCGCGGTTGCCGTTGCGCACATGGCCGCACCTCTTTGCAGCCAAGTGTAAACAGGTATGGGTAGGTAGATGGACTCATTTTCCGCAATTAGACTCAAATTGGTCCGTTTTGCGTTTGTATCGTATATGATTTGTGTTATATGTATGTGTACGATTATAATGGACTTTTTTCACAGAATTTTAGTATTTATCGATTCGTTTTATGAGTCAAATATTTAAATTGAAGTTCGCAGTTTCCTTGAAAGGCTTCTTGCTTCGGAGGCCTAATTAATATAATTAATATTTTGGGTCGGAGACCCAGCGGAATAATTTCCCAGCAGCCTAAATTAACCCAGGGGTTCATTTTTCGGAAGAGATATTTTTCTGATCTCACAAAGAGAAAATTTAATATTGCACAATTTATTTAAATACACCTTTATATAATTATTCACACAAAGATGCAATTGAATTAGTCATCCTCCTTGTCGGAGCCCTTGTTCTTCGATGCACCCTTCGCCTTTCCCCTAATCGAACTAGAAAGGATTGAGAAAGTTTGTGTTGGATCCTTGGTAATCTTTGACACGAGTTTGTTAAAGTTTTTTATGGCTTCTAATTTGCTAAGAGAAAAGCCGCCGTCAGTGTTCTTGTCTTCATCCTCTGATGATGCAGCTTGGGTATGCATGATGCAGGCGAACAGGACGATAGCGAGAATGATGATCTGCAAAACAAGTGTTAGCATAGTTTGTGTGATTGATTAATTTTTCTTATAGAACAAACAAATGGGCAAACAGGCTGGAGGCTGTTTATGTTCAGTCATATCGTCGCCCATGGACAATACCAGGGCTGGCAAGTGCGTTACCAGCCTTTTAAGAATTGGTACACTTTTCTTTAACAAGCCTATGTCGAATTGGTTTGGAAATTGTACTTCAGTAGCAGCCGGTTCCACATAGTGGTTTTACGCAGCAAGAACTGAAAGTTGAAACTACTAGACGTCCGATGATGAAGTCAGCATACGGTCATGTGGAAGGAACTCCTATCCTCTCTTTCTTAGCAGGTTACCTATAATACTTAAGTTACTAACTTAATCTTGTAGTTAACCCGAGATTGAATCCGGCAAAACGTTACGAAAATATAGTTATACTTACTTCGGTAATCAAGATAAAATAGAATTTAGATAAATAATCTTACCTTTGAAGAAACCATGATGATGTCAGGATTGTTTGGGTGTTTGGAGTTGACTGAATGTTGACTGATGATGAAGCTAGTCTAGGCACAGCTTTTATATGAATGTGGCTTCCTTTACTACTTTTACGATCATCAATTAAACTGATAAAAATGTAGATTTTAGTCTATAAACCATTTGTGGCGCACATTTGGGAAACAGTTAGATCTAATTAACAATGAAAGGAATGGACTATGATATAGTTTTGGTATATGGGGCAGATTTACTGCAATTCCTCTTGTCACCATAGTAAGCAAACCCCTCAAAAATAATAGTACATAAACATATATAAATGTTTATAGGAATTCTCGAAAATGCTTTTCGTTTACGTAATAAAGTAAATAATTAAAGAAACCCTATTACGTACTAGAACGGCCCCTAATTATTTTATCAAACGTATATAATATTTACTAAATTTCTTGAATTTATTTTGCCTGTATTAAAAAAATATAAATCTTAACAGAGACTATTTGACGATTTCATATAATATCTTACTATTAAGCCTAAGAAAAAAAAATAGATTATACGATCGAGATATTTTTTCATATGGAAAAGAGTTTGTGAATTAAGAAAAATATATGATTTTCTTATTGATAGTACAGTAGACACACATGATAAAAAAATTATATGGGATATACTTTTTTTATCATAGTACAGAATCATAAAGTTTACGGAAATAGACTTTTATTGTCAAGAGATTTTTATTGTCTATTCTACGTTGCTTTTCTATTGTCTATGTCAATTCTACATTAATGGCTAAATAGTTCATGACCTCATTCCATATCTTTATATGGAACCCAAAAAAATATTTTCACCATTTAATATTACATATTTGAGATTATTTGTAGTAGTAGCAATACATTTAATTAAATGTGTTAACATCTTATTATATTATGAGGATTATATTCAAGATAAGAATGCTTGGAAACATCCTGCTCCATGGGACAATCATAGAGCCTTGACAAAATTCAATTGGTTCCTGATCTAAAGTTACTTATGTTTATCTCAGACACTGATTTATTGTTCTTTTATTACTCTTTAATGTATAATATTCTAAGGTTTGGATATCTGTAAATATGTGAGGAACGTGTATACTAACAATACAATAATAGACCTGTATAGTAGTTTTACTCTGGGAGTACATTGTCTTCACATACAATTATTTTACTAATGTATACAACATTTGTAAATTCTATTTTCAAAGAGTAAGTGTGGAGTTTCTTGCCCATTCTTCTCCACACGAAACTACCATTTGGAAGAGGCAACTAGAAACATCTTTATATTTTATTTAACGTTCAAAAGTGCCATTTATGTGGTCTAATTGGAAAAAATGACTATGACTTTATCTACAAATTTTTTACAGACTATTAGACTTACTGGTTACTTTACCAATTTAGAACTAAGATGGACTGGTGAATGTGACAAATTTCTACTGATGAGTGTACAACAGAAAAATTGTTGGTGCCTGTCCATCTTACTCGTCGATGGTGCACGTCCATTGAACATACATTGGTTGCAAAATTTATAACATCTTCCATCCAGTTTTTTTTTATAGAACAGGGGGCAAAAGGGCAGGACGCTCGCCTAGTGTTAAGTGATACCGCCGCCCATGGACACTCTCAATGCCAGAGGGCTCGCGAGTGCGTTTCCTTTTAAGAATTTATATAATTGGTACGGTCTTTATATTTCGAATACAATCCGGAAATATAAAGGAAAATAGGAAATACCATAGATAAAACTTATAATTAAAGAAATCCGTATAATAAATGGAAAGTAATTATTTAATTAATTAAACAATTACACATGTTAATAATAGTTCAGATTGAACTTGGTTCGTAAAACCTTATGAAGGTTATACTTAGGCATAACTTAAAACAAATGTAAAAGATGAACATTGATAGATGATCAAATCTCCCACAAAACTAGCTTTAGCTGTTTAGCGTTATAAATACATTTATAACGCTCAAAATCATAACGATAAACAAGCCACTTGTAGCAAACTGATTTCAAATATCTCAGGTGATCTGAGTGTCGTCTTTGTATGCGGATTTTTAATTATTTCCTAAAAAATGTGTTTTAGAAATATCGGAAACATTTCTTGACTTTTATTTAAAAAAACAAAAAAATACAAATTATTTATTTTATTTATTCACGCTTCGTTGTAAAGAAACACAAATAACACAATACATAAAATTTCAAGGGATGCAACGGGCGGCCTTATCGCTAACAAGCGATCTGTTCCAGGCAACCCTAGTAAGAAAAGAAAGAAAAATGATAACTGTAAATTACGATGCTGGCTCGTCATTCCTCTTAAAAATTGAATCAACTAAAGCGATCAAATCTTCGTAATTTCGTGGTATGTCATCAATCAACGCATTTTCAATATCAGGATCTCTGTACCCGAAACCAATTGGCCAATCTCTATCTTCATAATCATCTCCTGAAGATATCTTTAATAGGAAAATGCATATGACAAGCGCGATAATTTCTACCTGTGAACAAATGAGTTTAAAGTGTAAAAAGTGTAGTGAAAATATTAATAAATAAGTCCTGTAACCAATGGTTCGTGAAGTAACAGTTATATACTGTCCTCCAAGAAAAAGCAATATTTTCTTTCCGTGGAATCAAACTAGAATCTGCAGGTTACATGCTGATATTTTTTAAAAGTGATTGACAATTAACAAGTATTTGAGTACCTTTCTAGCCATGTCTGAATACTACATTTTTCAATTAATTTTTACCCTTTAAATATATTAGTTTGAAATTATCTAACACCGGAAACTACCTATAATAAAGTTTTGTTAACTGTTAGACACTAAATAAAATAGTTTAAATTTCGTTGAAACATTATTTGCATTCATTACCCGAAATTGTGTTTCTGTAGGTATATTTGTAATTTTTTCACATAAAACTTCTGGACTGATTAAAAAAATTATATCATTACCTACTTAAAATCAAATATATATAAATGAAGTATACATGATAAAATCTGTATATTGATTGGATTATGAATGTCACTATATATCTAATGTTGAATCAATAAAAATCTTTTCCGTTGCACAGCGACCTTGATTCTTTTGTACTCTACGTTTTGAAATGAGTTAAAATCTATGAGTGAGTAAAAGGCTTGATTAATGCACGTTTGTTAAAATTTGCACTTGTACTAACTCTACATTCATTCTTGCAAAAAATCTTAGCTTATCTATAAAACAAGAAGAACAAATCTGAAAAAAAGTGTATGTATTATTGTAAAGCTCTATCAACTATAATATAAGGAGTGTTTATTACGTAAAACACATTAACATCATCAACCAAAACCTATTATAATAAAGATATAGACAAATATAGAATAAATAACAAAGTTTATTTACGAAAGGAAAAATCAATAAAAATCTTAAATATTGGTTTAAGTCATAAGAATAATAATAAATAAACATTAATAACCGTATAGCAATACTTATTACTACTACTACCAGGCGCCAAATTAAATCATTAAATAGCGCCTGTGCAAGAATCTCTTCTCCAAAGGGTACATAAGTAATGCCAAAAAGTTAATATAACCTCAAATTAGTAGTATTTTGTGAAAAAAAATCACTTATAGATAAAGTAGAAAATGTCTATTTCCCAAATGGTGCCATAAATTGTTAAAACCCCGAAATTTACATTTTTATCACTTAAATTGAGTAACATAAAATTGGTAAACGAAACTATTTTCCTATAAAAGATAGACCTAGACAAGCTTCATGATCAGTCAACTTCAATTCACACCAATCACCTAAACTATCCAGTTATCATCATGGTTTCTTCAAAGGTATTTTATTACTATAGATTTTTTGTATTAACTATAATTGAATTGTCTTTGAAATCTTCATAATGTTCGATATTTGGAAAACTTTAAGATCTGGGAGACAATCTAGAATTAATACGCTTCCTAGACAATGATCATGGCATATAATTTTTCAGATCATCATTCTCGCTATCGTCCTGTTCACCTGCATCATGCATACCCAAGCTGCTTCATCAGAGGATGAAGACAAGAACACTGACGGCGGCTTTTCCCTTAGCAACTTAGAAGCCATAAAAAACTTTAACAAACTCGTGTCAAAGATTACCAAGGATCCAACACAAACCTTCTCAATCCTTTCTAGTTCGATTAGGGGAAAGGCTAAGGGTGCATCGAAGAACAAGGGCTCCGACAAGGAGGATAACTAATTCAACTGCATCTTTGTGTGAATAATTTTATAAGATTGTATTTTAGTAAATGGTACAGCATGAAATTTTCTATTTTTATTTAACCTTAAACAACGCTTTATCTTATGCATTTTAATTAATCATAAAATTAATTTTACTAAACTTTGTTCATTCATTTCGACAAAATTCTATACATTAAACTATAAATATTATAAGTAAATCTTTTCAAGACTTAATAAAGTAGGAAACATTTTGCATGTATGGTAGAACTAAAAATGTGGGTCCCGGATTAAGTCATTCATTAATTGAGGGGTATACAGTATCTTAATGATACACAGCATTTAGTGTATTACAATAATGCATTCAGGAAATAATTGAGACTTCAGAATGGTTTAATTTACGTTATCGTTAATGTGATGGAGATAATTTTTTGTATATATACTGTACACTGCACCAAGGTTTGGTATCAAACAATCAACATGACTTCCAAGGTAAGTTTGCATTTACATTTAATTTAAATATAGAAAATAAGAAATCATAAGTATTTATTTGAATTTCTACCAAATTGGGTCCTAGAAATTCTAACTAATTCGCTATTAATTATTACTCAATATGTCATATGGAACATGGTGTAGTGGTTGCAGCTCCTTACAAGCATTGTGTAAAAAAAAACTTGGCGATTAAAAAGAGTGGCGGAGAGTTTATTGCCAGTTCTTCTCTTCCGTTCTACGCCCTTGATTTGAGAACTGGCAGTAAATGTAAAATTAAATTCATTTAATATTTCTTTTTTTGACGTTCATAAGTGTACACAT
Organism: Pieris rapae; assembly: GCF_905147795.1. NCBI lineage: Eukaryota > Metazoa > Arthropoda > Insecta > Lepidoptera > Pieridae > Pieris > Pieris rapae. The sequence continues at coordinate 835,054 of NC_059511.1, read as the reverse complement.
TGTTACCTACATGAATAAATAAATTTTGAATTTGAATTTGAATAGACTGCCAATTTTTTTCATTCAATTTGTGTTCTGTAGATCCTATGGGATGTGAATCTAAGACATTTTAATTACTGATAAATAACTCTTATTCCGAAAGCATTAATGATATGTTCTTTCATACCTTAAACGGATTCATAAAATAATATATAAATATTTAAAAGAAGTTACACTGCCACCATCAAGTATTTGTTATAATTTGTTTTGATTTTCTTCTAAATTTATTTATTTTTTATTATTACTTTGTAGATTAAGAAATTGAAAATACTGTATTCTTGATTGTTTCATATTAATTACAATATTTGAAATAAATTTATATATAATAAAAATATTTATATTAGTAGGAATACGAAATAAATAAATGAATACTTTTTAGGTAATCATCTTCGTCGTTTTGTTGTGCCTCATACACGTGAGCTTTGCGGGAATACGGGTTCCAAGACTTGCCGATGGAGAAACTGCGAGCGTTGCTGGAGCCAGTGTTAGCAGTGGGGGTGGAAGTGGTGGAAAAGGGGAGGGTGGAAGTGGATCACAAAACCTGGGAAGTTTCGCTGGAGTCTTCGAAAAACTTCCTAAGGGATTCTTGGAGTCATTTACAGGATTTTTGGAAAAGTTTAAACAATAATCTTCAAGAGTTGAAATGATTTAATAAATATCTCATATCTAGATTTTCTTTCTTTTATTTAATTAATCAATTAAGGATCGTACTCTTTATGGAATATGGAACGGTTTAGAAAAGTGTTTCCCAACGTGATTCCCACGCCCCACAGGGGGGCTATTGATTCTTAAGGGGGATTATTTATATAATAATATTTTGAAAATATACAACGTCTCGGCAACATTTCCAAGTAAATTCTTCCTAAAATCTAGTTTTATATTTAAAATTATGTAATGAAGGGGCGAGAGGGGTCAGGTATTAAATCTTTATTTGCTTCAAATACGAAATTAAAATAGTTTATTTCACATAGAAAGTAAAATTATTTAAAAATTGTTAAGTGCGTAATGCAAAATTAATAACATATTCATCATACATTATATCTGAATACACTTGTCACAATTCTCACTTGATACATTATTACAATAATATAAGCGCCAAATTAAAAAAAACATAAATCTAAAGCCAAAGTTCACTCAACTTACGCCTTATAAGATGGAACATATTGTTTATCTTTATTCTGCTTCTTGATGTTATAATTAAAATAATTTACGTCGGGATATCCAAATGGCGGTCGTTGGTAGACATTTGCAAATTCGCCAAACACATAATAGGGAATAGTATATAAACCAGGTACATAGTATGGCTTAGGATATGTCGTCTGTATTAAGACCTGCTTATCATCCTTGGGCGTTGTCGGTTTGATCTTCTCCCAGTATGACGGGGTTGTAGGACGCCAATAATCCTTGGTGCTTTGTTCCTTGGAATAATAATCTTCAGCACAATTACAGAAAGAAATGAATACGAAAAATAGTAGTAAAGAATACATAATGCCGTATGAGTTGTAATCACTAGAAGTAAAGCACAGCCTTTTTAAAGAACTACAATTAAAATTATCAGCGATGGGAAAACCGACTGAACGCATGTAGGATTCTCTTAAGGGTATTTTAGTTATCTATTTTCTTCAACAGCCTTTGCAATTTTAAATTACATTACCGTTTTTTCAATAAATACTATGACTATTTGATTAAGAGATTTTCTTAATTAATTAATAAGCAATGTGCGTTCGTATAAGTGTATTTTGTTCAGTATTATTAAGAAGCTAAATTTATCATTAAGATACTTTTATGATAATATTTATTGAAATAAAACCTAAACATATCAATCAAATATACAGTATTTCCAATTTTCTTAACCTACATAGTAATAAAAATAGGTACCTTTAACGCTGGCATTGTATGTACATTTTCTCTCTCTATTGCGGTTCTTATCCGTTGAGAGAGGAAAGCCCCAACTCTGGGGTCTCCGGTACTATCATCTATCTTTTCATTGATGATTATATCCTTCTAGGATCCTTATGATATAAATTTATTCATATTAGCGTTTTACAAAAGCACATTTTTGTTTTTACCACAGATATGCTATAGCTCCGCCGACTACGATGAATTAATTATTATTATTATCGAACGAATTATTCGATTTGTTTTAATCTCATTTTATTTCTTAAAAAGAACCCTACATTATCTTTTAACTTTACTGGCTTTGCCTCGAGCATTATCTGTGTCCTTGGTTCTCATGAAAACCCATAATTACTTTGAACAAATTATTTTTCTTGGGTTTTACCAAATCCATTTTTATCTGTAACATTTTTCTCTATTAAATATAAGGCCAAAAAAACTATAGATATAATGTTGATTGATTCCATCCCACAATAGTAAGTGTAGTATGTATATACTTGCAAATATTTGATAGACATATAACATTTAGATTATATATGTGTTTGTTTAAAAAACAATTTTTCATAGTTCAGAGTTTTTAAAAGTTCTTTTGAACATTAACTCAGCAATATCAAAACATAAATTTCTTTTGAAGATTCACAGGACTGTTTTAAAATTCTGTGTGTTTATTCCCAACTTAACTTGTGTTATTTGGATAAACTTTTAAAAACTTCTTGAAATCTATTTTAAACGTTAGTTATGAATCATCTTCATGAAATTCCCATCATAGATATCCCAGGATAGGAGCTGGCTGGTAAGGAGTACGCAAGATAACAAGTGTAGCTCTTCCAGCGATTCTCTCATCTGCTTCCAAATCTAGCAGTCCGGAATTAACAGATGTGATAAATGCGTGGTTAGCATCCAACACATACTTCAGTTTGCCTTCTAGCGTCAACTTTTAAAGAAGCTGGGATGATCCTATTAAGTCGTACTTCGATTACAGGTTGATGGCAGTTTTGGCTTAATGCTTATCCTTCGCCAAACTGGCACCTTTTGGACCCTAAATCATTCGCATTGCCATCAGTCTCCGCTTAGAAGTGTCTGTATATACTTCCTATAAGTGTCCCTGTTGCTTTGAAGTAAGTAGCCTTGGACACCATGGCCTCTATTGCCAAAAGGTGCAAGTCGTTTTTCTCACCTCGCCGTGCTACGACAACGACATCGTACACTGCTCTCTTGCCTCCGTCAACGTTCCAGCCATTTAGGAGCCAACAGGCATCGCTAGAAACGATGGCAAGCGGCCTGATGTGATGTCGTTGGACCATTGGAGGATGGGACAGGCTTTGGCAAGGGGTGCTACTTGTGTGGACCGAGACGCTGCCCTCGGAAGCAAAGCTAGGGCGGCCACTGAGCAGGCGGAAAATAATAAATGGCTCAAATATAAGCCTTTTCCCAACTTCGATTTTCTTTGCTTTGGATTAGAAACACTAGGACCGTGTAGTTCAAGTGCACAGGCGCTATTTAAAGATGTTAGTTGGTGCCTGGTAGATAGTACCAATGACCCCAGAGCTGGTGCTTTCTTCACTCAACGAATAAGTAAACGTAACGAGGAAATGCTGCCAGTGTTAAAGTTACACTGCCAGAGGGGCCAAACTTTTTAAATTGGTTTTAATTATTATTATTGTTTCTAACTAAGGCAAGTATAAATACTCTATATTCGTTGAATAAACGTTAAAATATAAAAAACTGCAGACACTTTAAACTAAAACATATTTATATTTCAATCGACTCATTCATTTTAGATGTCTGTGTAACATTTGACAAAAGCCTCTTCCAAATCCCGCTTTTCTTGTCTGCACTATGCCACTCCCTGCCATGGAACATCTGCCATTTCCCTAATCTTGTCTGTCCACTTTCTCAATTGTCCTTGGACACCAGTTTAATACTTTTTCACTCCACTTTACTGTTTTCGAATACTTTTATAATAATCCAATTCATAAATTGAAGTAGACAGGATTAAGGGGGATCTTAATGTGGTTCTTTTTTAAATTGGATTTCTAATTACTAATGTAATTGAGTGCATAGCAAAACAAGTAGTACTTGACACGTATTGATTACAAAATTGGTAATTTAAAGAATTTAAATTTATTTAAATATCAATACAAATTTAGTGCAAATGATACATAATAATTATTTGCACATATAAAAACCTGACTTCCAGTTTTTTTTAATACTGTTATTCGTCAAACATAAGTACAACAAAATGAACTCTAAGGTAAATTTGAATTTTATATTAAATTATCATTATTAAAACGTTTTGTAAGTGTTTTGCATTACGTGAGTGTGTGAGTTCGTTCAATTAACAGCCGTTTAACTAAACGGCCTAATTTAAGTAACGGCTTGAAAGATGTTCAGCCAGTTGATCAAACAGCTAGGCAAATGACCTATATGTTATATATATAATATGTTGTTAATTTATACATAATTCCACTTACTGCCACTCTCAAACTCGAAACGGAACTGAATGTAACGTCAGCAAATCACAACTTTGATGGTGTTTTCTAAACTTTCATGAAAAACAACAAGTACATTGGGGAGTGTAGTGACAATAATAATGTAAATTTGACATCTTCTTCTTCAAGTAACTCTCCAATACTGGAGCTTGGCCGTCAGTTTCCTGAAACTCGTCTCGTCCTGCGCCAGATGTAACTCTTCCGCATTTGCAATACCGGTCCACTCCCTACGTCGAAGCCATGAATTCTTCCTTCGCCAAATTTGACTTAACCAATTTAATTTAAAAGAAATATTTCTTATGTCGTATGTTTCATCTTTTTATTTCTGCCAAATAATGGCTCTATCGTACGAATGACTTAAGCAATTAGCCAGCCAGTTTACGGCGCCGTTTAGTTAAATATATATATTATAGCTAGTCTGTTAATAGAACGGCTGATTAAGCTAGATGGCTGCGACATATATATTATTAGTGCTACAACCCTTCGACTTTTCCTCAGATCTTTGTACGTTGTGTATTTCTGTATGTGTATGTGAAAAGGCAATTAATTGGTCCATGACCTCAGGTTTGACAACACTACTCTTAAAAATAAACGCCTGTAGAAAAAATATTATGTTATAATATGTTTACTTTTAGTCAGTAAATATATTATGTCCACGTGTATGAGATCAAAACCATAATTTGCCTATAGTTTCAACGTTCATTCCTCTATTATTCTTATTCCAGGTTGTAGCTGTACTCCTCGTAGTATGCCTAAGCACAGGATACTGTCTTGATATATATGGGGTCCGTGCCTCCAGACTCTCTGCGGCTCGAGACTCACCTGAAGACAACTCGAACAATGCCGCAAATGCAATAGCTGCTAATGACGGTGCAGAGGTTAACAATATCGGACAGGTGGTTCAAGAAATCAATTTGCCAACAACTGCTAGTATTGCTAATTACAGCTAGAAATGAGTTTGTAAATTGTAGTACTGGTTTCTATGTTGTAAGACCAAAAATACTTGTAACAAAGCTATTGTAGTCACGATACAGTCAATGTGTTTTAATATGATAATATCAATTATATATAATAATTCTATTGAATCTTATAATCTTCTATTTGTATTACATTCATTGCTTTATTTCTTAACATAAAATTATTATATCTAATATTATATATTTAAAATATATTAAACTATTTATAATAAACGGCTAACTTTTTCTCTTCTTTCTCTGACTTTGATGTTGTTCCCTTGGAGAAGAGACTCTGGGGCCATGGGTTCAAGTGCACAGGCGTTATTTAAAGATTAAGTCGGTGTTGGTAGATGGTACCGGTAACCCCAAAACTGCTACTTTTTTATAGAACAGGGGGTAAACGGGCAGGAGGCTCACCTGATCTTAAGTGATACCGCCGCCCATGGACACTCTGCCAGAGGGCATCGTTTCTTGAAGAACCCTAAGTCGAATTGGTTCAGAAATACTTCAGTGGGCAGCTCGTTCCAAAAACTTTCCTACTGCAACGAAAATTATGGCGCGAGGAAATGATGCCAGCGTAAGGGCTCCGTCAAATATGACGCAACGTTCCGCACTTCTTTGTAAATATATGTAAATAAGAAACGCTCGATACCAGCGCTAAACCAGCGCTAGTGCTAGTTTAGCGCTCGTACGCATTTTTTTTGTGCAATAGACTTGTAGCATGAACATGAAATCAGGTTGAAGAATTTATCGATGAGGTTGACAGTCGTCCAGCGATATGGGATTATAGCAAAAAAATTGAAAAGGAAAAGGCATGGGAAGAAATATTCAATAAATTTATTGAGAATTTCACAAATAAATTGAAGAAATACGTTTTATTTTATTACTGCCCTTGACAATTCTCCTTATGGGCTTACAAAATGAATCCTATTTTCGTTTTAATAGGAACACTTAGAACAATGTTTCTTCGTCAGAGTCCATCGTAAAAATGTACTACACTACAATTCTCAAAGTACGGGAGCTAGCTACGTTTTCGAGAAAGAATTTCAGGTCAGCTGATTTTATGATGTCATCCTTCTTGCACTTTCGGTTAGAGTCTGGGCTATCTGGCTGTGGTGAGCGGTTGCGTTCATCATTGCGCATCCTACCTTAATAGTCCTGGATTTTAAGAAAAGAGCGTACAAATTCTTAAAAGGTAACGCACTCGCAAGCCCTGGAGCGAGAGTGTCCCTGGGCGGCGGTATCACTTAATATCAGATGAGCCTCCTGCCCGTTTGCCTACTGTTGTATAAAAAAACATTTTAACAAACGTAATTTAAAATTTTTTGTTTTTAAATTTTATTATTTATTATTAGCGATAACAGTGCGCCAAGTTTGAAGGCCCCCTTAAAGAGACCAAACTTATTAAATTCTTTGTTGTATTTATTACCACGTAAGTTAAGAATATTGCAAATGCACACAAAAGTATATTTGTTAATCATATTTTTTTAAGTTTTTTCCGTCTAAGTTTTCAGCTGTATGCTCAAAATAATTGAATAAAAAATTGAGTTGATAAACAACATTCATTGGAAATATTTTACCCCTTAAAAATATTATTCTTGAAATACTAGGATTACCAATGACGTCAAGTATAACAATTACAAGTATCGAGGTATGACGTCATAATTCAATATTTACGTGGAACGGCTAATTGAATTATACACTGTACAATTAAAATGCTATTTATGATCGCTATAGGATTTTTCCTTTATTAACCGTGAAATATGTTAATAGATAGCCTTTGTTATACTGAGAATTTATCATCTACTATGGAGCAGTGGTGGCCTAGGGTATCGGTCTCTGAATCCTGCGAAGATCGACTGTGGACAAATAGACTTCACACACAAAACTAGAAAAGAGTGAGAGTAATATTAGACCGAAAATTTGACAGCACCTTCTAGAATTTTTCAGGCAACAAAGACGACATGTATGTAAACCCTATACTTTCAAAATCAAAATTATTTATTCATATAGGTAACAAAATGTGCACTTATGAACTTCCAAAAAGAAACATTTATGAAATGCTTCTAATTTTATATTTACTGCTAGTTATCAAAGGTGGTATAATGGAGGAGAAGAACTGGCAACAAAATCTCCGCAACTCTTTTAAGTTGCCAAGTTTTTTTATTTACACAACGTTTGTAAGGAGCTGCAACCATTATACCATGTTCCATATGACATATTAAGTAATTCATAATAATAAAAAAAATTAAAAACATGCATTTGTTCTCTATCAGCAGGAGGCATGGTGAAATAGGAGCCAGCACATATTCTCGTGGGATCCAACAAAATTGTGTTTGTGTTAATAGATATTAAGTATTAATTCTATGAACACATTAATTTACTACTCATTAAATACTGTCATTTTTAGTCTAGTACTTATTAAAACATGCTTAAAGACTTGCATCATATAAAACCTAAATTTGAGTTTATTGGTTATGCGTTCAAAATTCTTTATTGGATCATGTATATTCCAAGTCTATACCAGTTAAGTAGATAATTAACTGCTTCACAATTTAAATTTTTTTCTAGAATTAAGTGCAAATATAGTTTAGTATAAGTTAATCATTTTTTGCTTCCTGTGATTTCATTGTAATATAAAACCGTTTAATCTTTACAGAGAACTAGAGTCTAAGGAATCTTATAATTATCGTTAATTGAATATTTGCAAAAATATAAAATACCAATCTACATTATAGAATATATTATAATATACTTATGCCCTGTATATAAGATAGTGGTGAGGCAATCAGGGTATAACATAAGTTTGTAACAGGCAAACAAATACACCATCATGGGGAAGGTAATCAAATTTTATAATTCAATATTTTTATTTATTTAATAAGCAATTGTTTGATTTATATCAAACTGTGAAACTGTCGCTGCTTTAAAATATACAAACGCACGATATGCGTGGAATTCAAGTAAAAATTACCTTATCTTAATTTAATTGTTTTTTACTAATGGAGAGGTTTTCAACATAATTGTACATTGAATCTTATCTATTCCAGAAATGCCTTGCAGTAGTCTTTCTGCTTTGTTCAGTGCTAGCGATACAAGGAGATGAACTTGGTGGTACAAGCAGCAGCTCCGACGCTTTTGGCAAGGCCAAATCGGGTCTGTTTGGAAGCAAAAGTGACTCTGGAGCTACTGGAACCAGTCGTGGCTCCGGGACTGGACTAGGAGCCGCTTTACGCGGTTCTGAGGGTCTTGGTGGACTAGGAGGAGGCTCGCAAGGTGGTTCCAGCGGAGGAAGTGGTGGTTCCTCTGGGGGCCAAGGTGGTCAGGGCTCCGCTGGTGGCAGCTCTGGTGGTTATGGTGGTAGCTCTGGCGGATCAGGAGGTTCTGGTGGTGGTTCAGGAGGATTTGGTACCTCAGGTGGCAACTCAGGAGGATCCGGTGGTAGCCAAGGTAGCGGAGGAAGTTCTGGAGGAAACCAAGGATCGGGTGGAAGTGGTGGTAGTTCTGGTGGATACGGAGGTAGTTCAGGAAGCAATGGGGGGAGCTCAGGAAACCAAGGTGGAAGCCAAGGCTCAGGCAGTGGGGGGAGTTCTGGATTCGGTGGAAACCAAGGTTCAAGTAGCAATGGGGGTAGCTCAGGGGGATATGGTGGAAGCCAAGGCTCAGGTGGCAGTGGGGGTAGCTCTGGAGGGTATGGGGGTAGCCAGGGCTCGGGCGGGAGTGGAGGTGGCTCAGGAGGTTCCTCAGGAGGTTCCGGAGGCTCCAGCGGCGGTGGCTATGGAGGCAGCCAGGGTGGTTCCTCAGGAGGTTCCGGAGGCTCCAGCGGCGGTGGCTATGGAGGCAGCCAAGGTGGTTCCTCAGGAGGTTCCGGAGGCTCCAGCGGAGGAGGCTCAGGAGGTTCTTCGGGAGGTTCCTCGGGAGGTTCCGGAGGCTCCAGTGGCTCCAGCGGCGGTGGCTATGGAGGCAGCCAAGGTGGTTCCTCAGGAGGTTCCGGAGGCTCCAGCGGAGGAGGCTCAGGAGGTTCTTCGGGAGGTTCCTCGGGAGGTTCCGGAGGCTCCAGTGGCTCCAGCGGCGGTGGCTATGGAGGCAGCCAGGGAGGTGGAAGTGGTGGTTCCGGATCAGGAAACTATGGCAACAACGGAGGCTCAGACAGCGGTGTTAGTCACAAAGTAGGAAAGTGATTACTTATTACCATAACTGTCAAACGATCCAGTGATGTACCTACACCTGAATAGACTACAGCATAATAAAAACCTTTTTATTTAAAAATGTATGGCTTCATTTCTTTTGATCTAATGCAAAGATGAAATTTTAGGATTTATATTATATCAGCTTCTAATGTTTAAAGTTCTTTTAATACATACTTACCCTCATAATAATTCCCGTTTCAATAAAACATTCTTATGACGTCACCTGCATGACAATGTAAACACAAATTGACAGAAAAAATCAATTAGTATAAACTAATCAGTCTATGTACTGTGTAATAAATCGGCATCTCAATTGATACTGCCATAAAAGTAGAGGGTTTTTGGATATTTACCGGGCGTAGCAAGAGTTATTTCAAAGTGTAGATTTCGTAGTGAAATTTTCTTTTAAGATTCAAAATACATCTGTTTTAATGAAGCAATACCTAAATAAAATAACGTGCATGCAGCGTGTTTAGCCGAGAAATAATGTTAGTTAGAAATACAGCGTATTTTTTTAATGTGTTAAACATTTACACAAAATCATAACTATGTAAAGGCCTGTTTCACAATGTATGGATAAAGTACCAATTAGCTATGCAACACATAAATAATTATTCGAAAGATAAATGTTCCAAATAAGATACTTCGCATTTCATGACGAATAGCGCTAACTGACAGTCATGAAATGTAAAAATACTGTTTATATTACCAATAAGTAATAAATAGTTTATTTGGAACTTATCCGGACATTGTGAAACAGGCCTTTAAATAGTTTGATACTTATATAAAGCCAGACCTATTTGGCGCGTTGACGCATGTGACGTGAATACCACTCACCTCTCGCTCTTACAACTTAATTACTAATATTCATATCTTTTACAACTTACCGTAACTTTGTTTACCTTGCTCTTAATGAGGTCTAAGTTTATATTTAGTTGAAGTTATTATTTTTTTTATTTTGTGGATGCTTGTTTAACTGAAGTTCCGAACCAAATCGACTTATGGTCCTTCAAGAAAAGAGCGTACCAATTCTTAAAAGGCCGGCAACGCACTCGCGAGCCCTTTGGCATTGAGATTGTCCATGGGTGGCGGTATCAATCAGATGAGCCACCTATTCTATAAAAAAAACTCTTTCCCTTACTTCCTTGCTTATGGTCTAACATAATTGATGCGTAAACATGTGTATGGATATGCATAAAATTGTAATGTTTTAGAACTTATAAATAAATAAATAAAAATTTAAAATAAATATATTTAAAATTCATTAAAACTCATGCAACGACATAGTACGTAGTGAGCGTAAAAAACATAATGGCGCTGTTAAAGGTAATTATAAGGTTTATGAACAGGTCTCATTTTTGTGATTATAACGTAGAATGAAATTCTTATTCGTATAATGACGTAATTATCATTGTAATGTTTATTTGCAGTACGGTAAAAAACTAAAGAAATACTAGAGAATATGGGGAAAGGTTTCTTCTATGTCTAGGAGAAATTAATCTTCAGGTTCCAAAAATAAGAAAAAAAAAACAAAAGTCAGTGTCAACCTTGTACAAAAAAAGAAAATTTAAATGGATCTGGACTGGACATATAATATGGACTAAAAATACAAATGGACTAAGGATGTAATAGAGTGGTACCCGAGGAACGGGAAACGAAAACGAGGAGGTCAAATTAAAAGATGGAAAGATGATCTACCAAAAGGATGGAGAAGGTCTGCCAAGGATAGAGAGGCATGGAAAGAATTGTGGGAGGCCTATGTCGACAGACAACCAAAGTGGTTGTAAATAAATGTATTATTTTTCTAAGTGAATTAGATTTAAGAATACTACCGTTTTATAAGAATAGCATGTAAGTTAAAAATATCAACAAATAAAGGGGTTTTATTATTATAAATCTTCAGGTTCAGGGAGAATATAATATTGTGAGTTATTTACTACGACATGACATGATGCAAATAAGAAATACACTGCGCATATCTTAAATTTTAATTAAAACACTAATAGAGTACAACCCTAGTTGTTATTAAATATACAACAATAAGAAAGTAACGAAGAAATACATATTTATTTATAACTATGCTTCAGCTGGTGGAGGCGGAATACGTGCTTGTACCCTTGAAACTAATCTTAACAATTTCCTTAAAATACGAGAGCTAACGTTTAACATAAAACGTGATCCTCGAGTAAATAAACCTGGGGTTTGTTCTGTTTGGATCACAGTGGTTTCTGTTTGTACTGGTGGTGGTGGAGGTGCGACTACCACTTCCTTTTCTGTAACAACTACTACAGGTGGTGCTGTAACGACTACTTCCGATACAACAGGCTGTACAGGAATAGGCGCGGGTATCTTGGCATCCGTGTATAAAGGAATATATATTGGCTGTGGTAACGGACTCACAGGAATTCCTGGAGTTTCTATAGGTTTTGGAGTTAACTCAACTAGAGGTTCTGGTTTAACCGGTATAGCCTCCACATGATCACTGATAGGCTCTGATAAGGTCTCCCTATTCTCAATTACACCTGATGATTCCTCAGAACCTTGCGTCACTTCGCCGGATACCTTTTCATCTTTGGTTTCTGAGAGTTCTAATTGTGATTCTTTACCGTCTTGAAGCTCCTCCTTTTTGTCTTCCTCTTCATTTTTCTTCTCTTCTACATTACTGATTTGTTCTACATCTGCTTTTGGTTCAGTTAATTTTTCGCTTTCACTGTCTATTTCCTCAGTTTCCTTTGGAGGTTCACTTTCATGCTCAGTATCAGTTATACTCTCTTTCGATGCAGCTTGCGCCACTAGATCTGAGCTTGTATCTACACCATCTTGATTCGTTTCACCAGGAAATGTAATAGATTGTAACTTAATGGCATCAACTGGTTTACCCCTATGAAACTCCACACGTGTTAAAATAATATCGGTAAGATAGTTGTTTGAAGACAATATTTCTTTTTGTGTTTCAATTACAGTATCTGGTTCAACTACTTGTTCAATATTTGGTAGTTCAATATCTTCAGCATCTCTTGCTTTTCGTGTGTGTTCATGATGTAAATCTCTTTTTTCTATGAGATGTTCAACGCTCAATGTTCCTAAGGGCGTAATTGCTTCCTTTATTAACGATATCGGGCTAAAAGGATGGACTGCTCCGTGCTGAAATTCCTTGAGTATCCATACTTTCTTTATAATTTTCCTACTTAGCACTTGGTCACACTGATAAAGCGATAAGTACAGCACTATTACCTGGAATAATATATATTTTTAAACAAATGTATTCAATTAAAAAAAAGTTTAAAAAATACCAACCTTAAAGAAGTTGTTCATGGCTAACAAACTGCTTTCTAAGCTGTCTAAACAATAATGGTTAATAAAAAATTGTTCGTTTAAATAATAAGGATCCGGATCAATTATTTATCATTGTTTCTTGAAGGATTTTAGGTAAGGTAAAACTTTGACACGCAATAAAGAGTATAAGAGGTTAACTCAACGAACAATTTCCTACCTTCTTGTGTTTCACCATTATTTTTAATTCCATTTGTCCCTTCATTCCAATCGCTCTCCGATGTCCACAATGAGAATTTTGATAATCGAGCTACATTTGGATATACTTAGTTACTAGCCTCAAAGTTTAGTTTTTTTTTTTCGTTTAGTTTTTGTAATTCTGTTTTGTTAAATATTTGTATTATCTCATATATATCATGTTTGCCTATAGGGCTTATTACTGAAAGTGCTAAAAATTTAATATTGCGCTTCTTTTACCAATCAGTGTTAGCAATCTTTTATCGATACAAAAAGTTAATCAACCATTATATTGATTCTAACTTTAAAACACTAGCGATGAAAATTTAAATCGGTTCTGTCGCAAACGAGGTACAAATATCCACTACATCAATCATTGCCTTAGAGCCTATTTGTCTGCCATATGAGCCTGCTCGTTTGCCACTGTTAGATGCTGGGTTCCTTCACCGTATCAGCAAATTCGTATAGATAGATGCAGTAGAGCAGTGTTAGCTTTAGCGTGCGAAATACATCCTTGAGGTTGCAGGTTCAATTCCCATCTGTGCGTCAATGGACTATATTTCAATTGTGCATTTAACATAACGTTGAAGGAAAACATCGTGAGGAACTCGGCTTTTTGTAGACCCAAAAAGTCATCGTGTCAAGGACAAGGAAGCACAGAACCTATTAACCAATTAGATTGACAAATGATCATGAAATACAGAAATCTGAGGCCTAGACCTAAAAAGGTTGTAGCACCAGTAATTGATTTCATTAATTGGTGAACAGCCGGGATGAAGTCCCAACCTCGAGGTTCGCGCCCTATTACGGTCGTTATTATGCGCGCGAGACGTTCAAACTTTTTAATTTGTTTTCTAATCAAAAATTTCGTAACGAATTTGAAAGTATACAGACAGGTTTGCCGAACATCAACGGAATATCAAGTCAGCACGCCATGTGAAATTAAACTCACATTTCCAACAAAATACTTTTTTCTTTAAAAAGTTCAGTTAGTTGAATGTAAGCACATTTGAAAGTACAAAGACCGCTTTGTTATCCAAAGATGCGTCAACTACGGTTTATAAGTAAAAAAAAGATTACGTTCGTTAGATTACAGACACGGTTGTAAAAACGAAAGTGAATAATTGAAGATAATTAGCTTACTAATGATATGGTATAGTACTATTGAGTTTAACGAGACTTAAATCAAACATTTTTAAAGAAATAAAAGACTAAATAGCGAAAGTTATACATCAAACGAAACAGGAACCAAAAAAATCTTAATAACACTCCGCTGGTGCAGCGAGCCATAGACATGGAACCATTCTACACAACATTTCCAACATTAGATTAGAAGATTTCATTAGAAATACAAGTGGAGTGAAATTTATTTCTAAGGTTTTCATAAACGGTATAAAAAGTTTAGTCGACATCACAGGAGACCGAAGAGCTGGCAGCTACCTCGGACAAAGAATTAGTCTAGCTATTCAAAGAGGGAATGCTGCCAGTATCTTCGGAACCTTGCCCAAAGGGACTCCTTTTAATAATATATTTTAATTATTAAATTTTTAAGGTTAGTTATTAGGTATATTAGAATTAACTACAATTATAGTGTTTATTTCTTAAATTTATTTACATTAAATCACGCATTTTGTAATGACGGTGCAAATTGTATTTCCAAAATATTTACATTTTCATCTGTTTTCGTACCTTGATATAAAAACGCCGAATAGAAATTCCCTTCACAAATGTTAATAAGAAAAGCACATTAGCAAATAAATAGTTTTTTAATTCGTATCTCGGAGCAAATAAGCGACTATCATATTAATTATACGGAAGCGTGTCTTGATTACATAATTCATAAAGAAAGTGGGGTTGGTTAGTATTCGTATCCGACGCATGTCACTCCACATGTGTACAATGGATAAGACACTGCTTTTAATTAGTTGACGAAGCACGCAATATGTTTAAAATTACGTACCAAGTGCAGTGATTTTGTGTTGCTTTTGGATGCTTAATTGTCTAGGTAAGATCTTTTCGTATCTAATTTTCTAAAATATAATTCTTGTATCATAGTAGTGACTCTATATTTTAACATATTGATAACAGATAAATATTTAGGGCCTGTTTCACAATGTATGGATAAAGTGCCAAATAGCTATGCAACACATAAATTATTTGTAAGATAAAAGTTCCGAATAAGAAACTTCACTTTTCATGACAAATAGCGCCATGTGACAGTCGTGAAACGCAAAAATACTGTTTATCCTACAAATAAGTAATAAATAGCTTATTTGGAACTTATCCGGACATTGTGAAACAGACCCTTAATCTATTAATTTGTTCATGTATTTATCAAAGGGCTTTGGTTTTGAAAGGTTTTTGAAATACCATTTTTTTAGGGAAGCGCTTCTTTTGTACCAACATTATTATAATTTCGAACTTTATATAACAAATGTTAAGAGACAACTGCCCATGGGCACTCATAATGCCAAAAGGCTCGCAATTGCGTTGCCAGGTTTAAGAATTGGTGGTCGCTTTTTTCTTGATCCCAAGTTGAATTGATTCGGTTCCATAGTGGTGATGGGCGGCAAAAACTTCTAAAAAATAAAATAAAATATTGGATTGTTATATTTCGGGATATTTTTTCGTAATCGTATAATTTCTTTGTAGTGGTAACACTGTAAATTAAATACAATATCGCCAATAATAAATAATTATAAAAATAAATAAATTAGCAATATTATTAATTAATTCGTAACTGCCGAGTCATCTCCCCAACCCAACCAACTGCCGCAGGCAACGTGAATCATTAAAAAAAACTGTAACACTTCAAAACGTCTTTTGTATTTATTTGAAAAATAAAACTACCTTCGAGGATTATTTTTATATTATAGAAATGTCAGACGTGAAGAGACATTTTTCTGTAATACTTTAACTTTATTTCTGTAATATACGGGCTACTTTGGATAATGTACCAAATAGCTATGCAACACATAGTTGGTACTTTATCCATACATTAAAATCAAAAGCAAAAATATTTGGAAGATAAAAGTTCCGAATAAGAAACTTCGCGTTTCATGACGAATAGCGCTATCTGACAGTCGCGAAACGCAACAAACACTAGTTTATCCTACCAATAAGTAATAAATAGCTTATTTGGAACTCATCCTGACATTGTGAAACAGGCCCTTAAACTTATCAATTTTACCTTAGTAAAACATCAACATTCTGCCTCTTAGCCAAAATTATTGAATTGCCTAGATTGCCGTGTAAAATCGAACTCTCTTTTATATTTCTAGGAAATAAATCTGTCATACACACTCAGCAATTAACGGTTCTGCCCTTAACTTTCTAGTCAAATACGCCTACTTTCACATTCATATTTATACAAATAAAGGAAATATTTGTGACTATAGGAATTCTTACTTGCGTACTAAGGCGCAATACACACTGAGCCCGCCGGGCCGTCGACATTATGTTTTCAACTTTTTGTCGGCGGCCTAGTTGGCGACTTCACTTATTACAAGTCAGAAAATTTGGTCGGCGGCATGTCGGCGGCTTGAGATGAGAAATTTATTTGGCAGTCAGTGATTGCCATGTGTCGATAAATTTTGTGTTGCCGGGCAACTGAACGCAGGCGAACCCAAGCCGCCGACATGTCGGTGGGTAACATGTGCAGGCGCATGTTGCCGACATGATTCTTTTCATACAGGCCGCCGGGTTGTGTCGCCGGCCTCGGTCGGCGGCCCGGCGGGCTCAGTGTGTATTGCGCTTAAGTGGATAACTGTAATAAAACTTTGGATATATTCATAAAATACTTCACGTTAATGAATGACCATAGTTGATACTGCTTCACTTCTGTATACTGCAGTAGGTTCATATATTCTGACGTGAAACAATAATTGTTTAGTTGGGGATCGAAAACTTGAAATGTCTCATTGGGACGCCAAATATCATCAGCCCCAGAATTAGAGGGTAACCACAATAGAAAGCCCCCAATAGAGATTTTATTTATTTATTTAATTATAAGTAATCTAACAGCTTATACTTATACATATTATAATACAAAATACTAAGACAATACAGAAAGTCAAAACAGATTACATAGATAAACAATTTATGTATAAAAAACAGGAAACAAGCAAGCGCACTAAAAGGCAAATATACATTTTAAAAAAACAACAGAATAAAATTAAAAAAACTGAAATTTGACATATAAAAGCAACAAATAATACTACTTAAGAAAATCAGAGTCTTCCCGCTTCGCCAAGTACTTCTTGACATCTCTCTTTTTGAGGTGGAAAAGATCAATGTCCTGACAATGATTGTCATAGTTCGATAAAACCCGAAAATTTAAACTATAAAAGATTTTAATCACAATAAAATATTTACTGGAAAACTTGAATGAAAAAAGTTGACCATTTTCATTGAAATATAATTTGCCTCTACTTAATAATTACGTCGATGCCTCTCAATGCAACCATGCCTATTATATCTCGTTCGAATCTATTTTCCTACGATAATGAATATTACCTTAAGATTTGTTTATGTATTTGCAGGAAAATGAAAACAATACTGGCCCTGGTGTCACTCCTATTAATAACAACAACCTTTGGAAAACTTATCGATGGGAAAAATGAACCGCGAGGTTACTCTGAATCGATAACACGCATTCTGGACTACATATACCCAAAAGATGACAGCGATTCCAAAATAATGAAAGAGATATTTAGTTTACTAGCTGATGATGGACCACCGAGTTTAGAAGGTGGATTAGATGCATTGGACTATTTATTGAGAAGATAGTGTTAAAAATTAGACTGATTTAATTTTGAAATGTTTTAGTTATTAAAGTGAACTGCATTATATTGTTTATAACTTATTTTGTATATATTTGGTTTAAATACGGAATTGTAAAAAGTAGTTTTAATTTCTGTTTCTAGGCGGTTATTTTTTTTACATAAATAAAAAAACTCATACAATAACAATTCTGCTGCTATATGTGCATCTCAATGTAAAACAATAGGTTTTTTTTACTGGGAATTCACCTCAGTACTAGATTTAACACCATTTTCAAGTATAAAGGAAAACTAAACATACCAGACACAGTAGATAATAAAAGGTATTTTTAGATATATACTTTATACATATAATCTATTATAAAGTCTCTTCCGTGTTAGGGAAGTAGCAAAAAACTAAACCAAACCACTGAATGGCAAAGTAAGGGAATTGATTATAGCTATCCAACAAAAATCCATCGTAAATAATGCCGATAAATGGTATTTGCAACAAAAGTAAATTGTTATATGTGTAAAATTACATTGGAAAGTATTGGATACAATCTAATTGCTACCTTCGCAGTTAGACGTGTTAGATTACAGCTTCTATGCCAGCAATTTCTAAGAGAAATTACAAGTGTACAACCTTGTTACTAAGATTCACAGGATGCAATTATATTAATAACTAGCGCCCCGCCCCGGCTTCGCACGGGTGCAATGCTTATACTAAATACACTACAGAAAATCTGTGAACGTTGTATATAAAAATGTGGGTTATCCATAAGAGATACACATATACCATCATGGACTTTTCTGTAGACCTTTTCAATGTGTACAATACTTAGTGAAAAAATGTAATTATTTATGACATCACATTAGAAACCTCAAAAATAACAGTACTTCTCCACTATTTAATGGATGTTATTATACATATAAACCTTCCTCTTGAATCACTCTATCTATTAAAAAACCGCATCAAAATCAGTTGCGTAGTTTCAAAGATTTCAGCATACAAAGGGTCATAGAGACAGAGAAAGCGACTTCGTTTTATAATATGTAGTGATTTATTCTCACTATACAATGATAGGAGAGCTACGAACTGAACACTTTAAACGTAATAAATGTATTTTAATATTTGTACTTAAACAATCTTTATCTATAAATATTTCTTACATTTAATATGTAGTAGTAGTTTGCGACTTTGACAGTACAATACCCATTATTTAATAGTTTAAATTTATTATATTTACGTTTCTTTATATCCTGTTAGTCTTTATAAGAGGCAAAAGCCAACTGAAACCTCCTCTAAAATTACTAAATCTGTTTATTATAAAGCTAAAGAACCAATATAAAAAAACAATCACGGCATTGTTGTTTTTATTTGATTCCTTCTTCATTTAGAAATCGCTCGTGTTTAATAACATAACTACACAAACTTATTTATTTACATACTCTTTTGTTTAAAACATTATCAATAATATTATTGACAAAATTGTGCGGATAAACTCACGAATATAGCGTTTATCCGCAATTATATGCTTTTGCATAGTTTATGCAAACATTGAAATTGGTATGTGGGCGTTAGTGTTATTTCTCCATACCATGCCTTCAAGAAAAGCGTTAGCAAAATTTGTCCCAGTTCTTAATGTCAAAGGTAAATTTGAAAGGCGTTTATGTTTAAAACTTAAAACTTGCGACAAACGATTCTGTCCTTTATTTCAAGACAGCTAGTTGAACCACGTAAATTGTTAGTTGTTCTCTTTAGATTTAACCTATTTTTCAGAGGTGGAGACGTCATAGATGCATCGATGGCGTTCTCCAAGTACATATCTTCATTTTCGTGTGTCTGATCCCAGCCGGATGGTCTTCTAGAATTAATATAAGGAGGTTCAATATAACCACATTCTAATCTTCCACCTCTTATTATACATCCATTATTTAAGTTTACTATTGTGTCACTATTTCGGGGTGTGCCAACATTAGTATTATAGCCGCAGAGTAGCCGATCACCAATTGTCCTACAAAATTTGCTGTTGAAATTGTATGGACAGCATCGTTTTTTAGTTCGTCGTGTTGCCGTCTCTGTAGCATCTTCAATTCCCTTGTGTATTTGTCTATGAGACTCAGTTACTGTCACATCGTGATCACTACAAGTGCAACACATAACTTGTAATAAATTCGTTAATAACTGTAAAAATAAAACAGATTGATATCATGATTTTTTTACACTACACTACAAGTATACTAGGTGTAGCCATTTACCAGAAAGCATGCACAATAACATGCGTACATTGTTCTTATCACAAATCCAATAAGTACAAGACATTATTAATTTTCATTCAAGTATCGTAATTGGCAAAAGACTTTATAGGTTAAATTATTTATGTATATAATTTCTTAATTTATGCCTGCTAATTTCGCCCTCAAATCTGATTTAAGCTGTTTAATTTTGGATTGCTTGACGAAAGTATAACTCTTCTTCTTCTCTTTATCTTTGTAAAGTTCTATAAGTTTTTGTATTTTCTCTTTATCAAGTTTATCCATTTCAATTTTGGATTTAATAAATAAACCTGTTAACGAAAACTTATTTTTCTTATAGTCGCTCAGCATAGTCTTTAAAATATTATGTTTAGAAGATGTAATTGATAATTTGTGTTTTATTTTATCTTTATCCATACTTTCTAATTGTTTAAAATCCAAGTAGGATAGATTTTTGTACTTATCATCATACTTTTTCATGTAAGAATTTCTTTTATTTTTGTCTAAATCGTCTAAAATGGATCCTTTTCTATATTTTTCTTCGTATTCCTTAGCTTTTTTAGAAAAATATTCTTTATCGCTTTTTGTAAGATTGAGCTTAGAATCTTTAGACAATCCTATATACAAATTTCTTTCTTTAAAATCGCTTAAAATTGCCTTAATATTACTTCCCTTGGGTTTGATTAAAGATATATTGTCATATTCCCTGATGAGCTTCTCTTTAAATGGTATACTAATGATCGATTTCTTTTTATTACTTTTATACAAGGTAACAATGGAGGGCTTTTTCTTTTCAGGGTAATCTTTAATAGATTTGCTTTTATTTATTTTTAATTTGTCCCTGGCGTCTCCTAAATTAACTCCAACAATGTCATAGTCTGATAGTTTTGGATCTGGAACACCAAAAATGGCTTTCTTACAACATCTTTTTGTCTTCCTATAAAACCACTTGACAATTCTACGTTTGCATCTCTGATAGCATGTTAATTTTCTCTTTCTTTTTTTCTTTTTAATGTTTCCTGTACTTTTCTTTTCTTTTGCCATTTAGTTGTTTATGGTGTCTTCTGTTTGCGGCAATACATTTTGATAATTTATTTAATCCATTGAAACAAGTTTGCTCTGCATATCTGTTTAAATTATAAATAGTCTAAACTACATTATATCTTATTTCTTTTACTAAAACCATGTCACATGTCAACATATTGGATTAATTTTAAATTGCGTCAATTTAACCACAAATTTTTGACGCAATTTGGCAGCAATGAAACAACCAAAAACAGTTATAATAATATTCTTTATTTTTCACAGATAATCTGTAAATAATTTAGAAATCATTTAAACATCATTTGCTTGCCATAGAGTAAGCACTAAGAAATATACTAACACCTTATTAAATATAGGCTTAGTCGAGCTGACAAATAACTGTAATAATAAAACAACTGTATGCTATTGTACAAACATTTTATTGGCAATCGATAAATCCCAGGTGATTAATCAAAGCAATTCAAGTGCCTGCGTACATACTACATGCATAATGCTGATAATAACATCGGTAAGACAGGTTTATGATTGATTATATTTAGTTTATATCATTAATTACTGAGTATAACCATAAACATTATCTTTGAATCTTTTACAGGGATTTTGTATAATCGTTAAAATACAACTAATTTCGTGCGCTCCAAAAATTAGACCAATTCTATTTGATCCTTTGATTTACGAAAGCGAAAGTTTTCGTAAATCCGATACGAAAACATCTAAAGATTCCGATGAGTTGTTTAACCCAGTTTTAAGAACAAAGACATTAGAAGGAACATCAAAGCCCTGTCAAGGCTACGATTACGATATTACACAGTGCAAATACGTAAATGATAGAAAAATTTGCGGTTATAACAAGAACAAAGGGGAATTAAAATCCGAAGAAATCATAGATACCGGTAATGGCTGTCAAATACGAAATGGAAGGCTTGAATGCGGATACCTAAATAAACCCTTTGACGGGATACGACGTCCGCCGCCTGATAGTGCTGACGCTAGTTCTCAAGAGAAAGTAACATCCAATAAAACACTACGAAATTCTGAAAACAAGAGCAATATCGCTGGCAATGTAAACACTATTGCCGATGACACTGACATTGAAATAAAAGTAAAAACCCACGCGTCAACTGTAAAACGAAATACAAGTGATATTACTAGATCTACAAAGATTGTTAAAAGAAATAAATATTGTGTAGAAAAAAATGACGGAATATTTTGCTATACAGTTATAAAATGAAGCAGAAAATGTTGCTTACATTATTAAAATAAAAATCAAAATCAAACGTTGATGCAAAAGCTTGGCTTTGTAGATTATATAGCGTTGTGTAATTTATTATTATTATGAACTTAATTACAGACTGTAATTAAATTATACATATATCCTCCTTATCTAGTATTAAAATGAATATTTTATTACAATTGTCATCAACAGCTTTTTGTTGGTGAATAGAAATAATGTTAACTTTAAAAATAGTACGTATACCTACGTGGAAACGTAAAAAATACGATAATGGCTTAAAAAAATACTATATTTAAAGGTTTTAACGATATCATTACAAGTTATATGTGTAAATTGAAATTGAATATTACATTTAGGTACACATTTTTCTAGTAATGACATCGCAGCAACAGGTGAAGAATCCAGGGACTTGGTCGTATTGAGTGGTACATTTGTAAAAAACTCTTCAAAAGTATAAGCCACCTCTGAGTCCGATTTTATTAATTTCCCTTTTACTTTTATTGTATAATCAGATCATTTGTCAGACGCTTTACCGGATTCCTCATTTATTACTTTCCAGATAGCTTTTACTCTATCCATGCTATTTTTTTTATTTGCAATCTTTTTTGAAATTATTAGAATACAAACTAACATATTCCCTAAATTCCACACTAGTGTTATATTCCTTTTCATCATACATTTCATTTTATTTTAACCTTTTTCTGTGTCCAGTCACAAAAACTTTTTTCTCAGAGATCAATAAAGTCTATTGAGAGAATACTTTCTTGATATACATAAAATTAATTAAAATTTCGAATTAGAGGTCATTAATTATACATAAAATTTCAAGTGTCGTATCCCGATTCTCCACAATTTTCTTTCAACTACTAACATTGTTTCTGAGGACTTAACCTTTGTATCTGAGAAAAAAGTAATCTTTATTATGTCTTTAATTGTATATGTAAATGATGAAATATATATATATATTACAAATCGAATCATACAAGTTTCCTCTCATAGAGTCTTAAAATTAATATAGTCCGCAGAATAGATTGATTGGCCCCTTTGCTTTCTATGAGCCAAAGCGGTACATTTTGTTGACTCAGGCTTTCTTAGTTTTTAGAGGAATCATTTCTGTTTTTGTGTGTATGTTTTTACACATAAAAATAGGAATCCCTAATCCTATGATTTAGCTAGATAATGTTTTTACCTAGCAATAGTACCACAAACTTTACCCACCACGCATAATCTTAAATCTGTATACCGCTAAAAATAATTCCTTGCAAAATGCCTTGTTCAAAGCTGTTGTTTGCATTCCAACACATTTTTACACAAGTATTAATGACTTCACACATTTATCAGAATGCTGTCGACTAAACATAATCACGAATTTGCAACGAAATTGGTTGTGAGACTGAGCAAGCAAATATTTTTGAAGTTATACTTCTTTTGTCGCGATGGAGAAAAATGATGAGAGTGAATTTTTTCGGTGCGCGCGCACACCAACACCTAAATTCGACATCGTAAAAGATGGCATGGAAATCGATAACTATGTTGTATATTCTAGTATTTTATATTTAGAACACGTGTTTCGTAACAGTACAATTAAACAGTGTGAATAAATCAATATTATTTTGGTGTTAGTATTTACTAATAATTTATTTAAATAAAATCTTTTGGATTAATTTTAATATTTATCGTTAATCGCTACTGAATTTTAGTTATTTTTTTCTATACACCAAAGAAGTATTTCTAACGCATGTACATAAGTACACACTCTTTTTTTATTAGCTTGTTTATTAAATATGGTAAAATAAAAACCAGATTAAAGAGTTGTCATTCCCATGACGATGATTCACGCCATCATAAATACGCAGTGTTGCGCAGTTATTTTAAAACTCCTATGATATATTTTATAACGACTAATTCACTTCATTTTTAATATTATTGTTGTGTGGGTGGTAAATTAAAAAAGGCCCATTGTTATGGATATGTTTAGAAAAAAATGGCAAGAATAAAATTTTGTGGTGTTGTTCGGACAGCTGCAGCTGAGTTTCATCATCGGAAATCAAGGCAGAATACAAAATACCATCCGCATCACCTCGTTCCACAGCCCACTAATGTATTTCCTAACTAATTCGACTTAGGGTCCTTAATTAAAAGAACCAATCCTTAGAAGAACAGCAACGCACTCGCGAGCCTTCTGCCAATGTGAGTGTCCATGGGCTGTGGAATCACGTAACAACATGTGTATGCCTGCCCTGCCCCTTTTGCCTCATCTTTCATAAACAAAAATTCCGGGTTCGATTTGCGGCGAAATAATATTTATCGAAGACGTCTGCTTGCATTACTATGATAATATTTCATTCGTTTTTGGCAAAATGTATCTGCCTAAAACCCAATGCGGGGTCATTGGACTTTATAATGACTAGGCACATTTCAATTGATTCTTTTTGAACGATTATTTATATTGTGTAATAATCGTGACGAGTAAATGTACTTCTATTATAATTTCAATTTACTTGTGTATGTGTACAAATTACGGTACGATTCTTTATATATATACATGTGGGTTATTATTATTATAATTAAACTCTTTATTCTTCATTATTCCAAACGATAAATCATGTAGATTTACAATCCAACAAATGTTTAAGACATCACGAAGTGAATTGAGTTAAAATTATTAACTTTACATATGCAATCACCGTTTTTTTTAATAGTTGACTTAGGTTAATACACAAGTGAAATTTAAACACCTCTGGGGATGAGCGTCTGACACAGCTCCTGTCAAATGAAATCTTATATCTTTAAACGAGCAATTCTTGTATTTATATATATATATAAATAATTGGAATATTGGAATCGGCTCCAACGATTTTCATAAAATTTTGTATACGGTGGGTTTCGGGCGATAAATCGATCTAGCTAGGAATCATTTCTAGAAAATGTCAGTCAAATAAAAACTTTAAATTGAATATAATCTTTATTCGATAATTATATTTACATTTCATCATTTTATTAGTATGTAATTCGTACTTAAATATACTTTCCAAAAAACACAATTTATAAAAAGAAAAAAAATACCGAGCAAAGCTCATCGGTCATCCAGGTACTATTATGTGATTTGAAATAACTGTAAGCGGTTATATTAGGAGGATTCATATTTGATATTACACTATTCCTACTATTACTATTCTATTTACATCAGTACTGTACATTAATATATTCAAAGTCATAATTATTTTTATTGGTAGTTAAATAAACGGTACCAGTTTCTACAGAATTTTAACCGATCAGAAAGATTTTTAGCTATTGAAACAGTGTTTTTTTTTATAATCACCAATATAAATAAATAACATTATACCACGCCAGCACTACATTACACGGAAGATGTTATAAGCACATTTAAAGATATTACTCACAATTATGTACTAAGCAATAATTGTGTTATTAGCGATCAATTTAGAAGCGAGATGAGTTTTCATTATATATGGTAGGTTGTTTACCTGCAAGGATTAGTCATAAGCCCAAGAAGGTGTGTTTTGTATATATAGGTCGCATCGGACCACACGAGACATTCAGAATCTTGCCATCATGAACACTGTAAGTATCTTGAATCGTTCGTTTTTATATTAAGTGTAAATAAAATTGTTGGTGCTCGTATTTGTATGGATTTGTGTTCATTCTTTTTGAACATTGGTATAACATGATTGTCGGTTATTTAAGTTCCTGGAATTTGTGTGAAAATTCAAATGAAGTTCTTTAAAAATGCTGTTATGACAGATAACTATCTATACTTAATAAAATTTACAAATCCGTTTCTTTTCAGTTACTGACGTTTGCCTTGTTATTATGTGCCTGCGTGACTTACGCGTCAGCCCTGCCGGCCAATGCTGCGATTGCCCCTGACGTTGCAGTACCAGCAGAAGGGCTGCAAGCAGAGGAATCACGTTGGGGCGGCTATGGCGGCTATGGTCATGGATCGGGCGGTGGCTATGGACGCGGATGGGGCGGTGGTTATGGAGGAGGATGGGGTGGAGGATACGGTCGTGGTTGGGGAGGCGGTCATGGACATGGAGGAAAAGGGTGGGGTCATCAAGGATGGGGACGTTAACGACATGCTATATTTAATCTGTGATTTATATGAATAAATAAGGTTTATAATGAGATTTCTTTTATTGACATAGACATAACATTTATAACTAAAAAAACACACAATATAACAATAATCTAATAAAAAATTAAATAACAATAAAATAATTAAAAAAAAAGAATGAGAGATAACATTTTTTATATCAGTTTTACGCATTCACGAAACTGATTGAAAAATATTTTGTATAATTAAAGAGCAACGTAAAAAATTTAGCCAATGTAGCTTAAAATTAACTAATCAACGTTTTTTTTTATTTGGACCATAAAAAACATTAATTTATAATACATTTTTACATCTGATGATTATATGCTTAACAGGTTCGACATGGTTGAAAAATTATGAGGCAAATCATTTTAATTGTATATATATGTAAAATGGTAGACACTAACATTTTACACAAACATCGTAAATACAAAGCGTAATTAATAATAATATTGTATTACGAAACACTAATATTGTAAAGCGAAAATAAAGCACAGACTAATAAACGTGTCTCCTCACATTTTATTACTAGGGTATTTATTTTGATTAGTGATTAGTGCAAGTGCATTGCATTTTTGTAATTATGAATATGTATAACAAAAAGAAACACTTTTGAATTCAAAATCCAAGGGACATAAACTATTTTGATTTGGTAGTTGTTGGAATGGTTTGAGATTGGATTATTCAACATAAAAATATAACTAAATATAACGTTATAAATAAAACTGTTCATTTATTGATTCATTATTTACAAAGCAATTACATACAAAATTCATTAACAATGTCTAACACATAATTGAAAACTTATTATACTATTACTTATTATAAGTCATTGCACAAGAAATTATGGCATTATATTCTATGTACGTATAGCTAGAGCAAATAATGAGCTGTTTACATAATATACGTATAGCTGAAAAAGTATATTTAAATACTATGGCACTTTATTCTGCATTGTTTGACAAGTTATACATTCTTATCATATTAATTGAGTTCAGTCTTATCTTTTCTCCGGTATGCAATTAAAAATTATTCTTATACATTGATAGTACACTCTTCTCTTCTCTTATTCAATATTATGAAATAGAACTACGCCTGAACACAATAATTAATCCACAATCTCAGATTGTTTTCAATCTATAGATATATATATATATATATATATATATATGGATAGAATGCAATCTCTTCGCTCTTTACAGTCATATTTGATAATCAAGATAAACCAAATAAAGTCAATAAAACAGTACAAATAACATTTAAATATACATACTTGTGTTTAAAACCTATCAATAGCTTTTTAGTTATTAAAAAAAACTTGCGTAAGTTAAAATCTTAAGATAGGATATTAGCACAGTTAAACTGTCATTTTCATACAAAAAACATACATCCGACCTACCATCGACAGCTTGTATCGATAGATGGCTATTACAATCCGTCGATTGGCACACTTTTATATATATTTGGATAAAGATGTGAAAAATGGATTGAGATAAGTTATTGGGTTTGGGCGTTCGAAAATACTTCTATCGACTAAAGATTAAACCGAAAATAGATAACTATATCATTGTTCTTTATGAAATGCAAGTTTAATTTTCTTATGAATTTCTAAGTAAGCCAAAAGGATATATTCTATTAATTATTAGCTAATACTGAAAATAATAAAAATGTAACTTTAAGTAAAATATAAATAAGTGAGATTGATATTTATCTGTTTCTCTGGGTATTAATGAAAGTCTTATGGAAATTGACTTTGTATGATCAAAATTATTTGTATACCTCAGTATTGTTCTTGACCTTTCACCTCCAGATCAAACGAAATGTTGAATATTGAAACAACATGTTGCAAGTATCTTTAATTAACTGTATCAAAATGTAGCAATGCATTGATATTGTTTTGGTACCCTGACCTTGGCAATGAGATAATGTGTAGTCATGATGTCATCTTGTGAGGTGGACGCTACAATTTTCATCAGAAACACTGATTACTGTTTTCGAGATGACAGACATTGGTTGAACAACATTACTCTTTTCAAATGATGCGCATCATGTGTATTTTTGATTAATGCTATTTTTTTCTACAAGAGACATTCATGTATACTTTAATTAATATGTAAACAATAATAAAAAAATGATTCGAACGCCCAAACCTAATAACATATCTCAATCCATTTTTGACTATCTGAGATAGACATCTTAATTCAAATATTTATAAAAGTGTGCCAATAACAAATTCTTAAAAGCACTCGCGAGCCCTCTGGCATGGTGAAAAGAATTAGCAATGGTTTCGTACAGTTCTCAGTAGTATTTTTACAAAAATATTCATAGTCATAGAGGGTTCTGAGTGACACACGAATGGTTAATGCCTGCGCAGGACTTTGTAATATGCAAACAACAACCAGTACTTTTTGCATATCGCCGCTGTATTATCGCAATGATTTTGACCTCATTTCTTTTCATTACAATACTGAGTACTGCGTAAGTAGTAAATATTGTCTATTTTTCCCCATTAATCCATTGTTTTTAATTATATAAAACTACTATAATATTAGAGAGATCCGCTGGTATGTATAGAGCTTGTGAAATTGATGAGTTACAATTCTGCCATGCGTCGTGCAGAAAAATGAAGTTTCGAGATAAGTGAGGTTTAAGTTTGAAGTAAGTCTTACTTACTGTGTATCTGGATTTGCGCTAACCTGCAGAACTTGGAATATCTTCAATATCATTGCAAAAGTTTGATACTAGACTCTTAAAAGATTATATTTTTTAAATAACAAAGAATAAAATCGAAGTCGTGAAAATACGAGACCACCAGGTGCTTCAAATAATTTAATCAGCGAATCAATTCAATACTTCTTCAGCAATATTTCCTTCGAGCCTAATTATTTTTCGACAATATTTTGATGTTTGCCTCGCATTTCTTGCATTTTGTTACGAATCGTATTCGAAATCAGCTGCGGATCAAATTCAACCCATTTTTTTTCAGTGGCATGTTTTTTAACATAGTTCAATAAAACAGTTCTTGCATTTTCATCTAGACCGGGCCTTACACTCGTTCCATCCAAGTCAAATGCATTGGGTTTTTTTCCAGTTAGAGAACATATACTTAATGCGTTCTCGGTAAAAATTTCCAGTAATAACGTTCGTGCAAGGGTTTTGCTGTCTTTCGACGTTATTTTACTATTGCTTAGTTGAATGGCATTTACGTACACTCGTGAATGTGGTAGGAGTTCAACGAGACCACTTTTCTTTTCCCGATGCTTTAGGGTCCATCTTGAGTCATTCGGGTCGTACTCTGGTGGTAAAGTAAACTTGCGCGCTTGGCCACGGATCTTATTAAGTGGATTATTATTTTTAACTTCTGTACCGTCACTGGTGTGTCTTTTCTGTTCCTTTTCTCGAGTGTCGTTTTGCACTTTTGATCCGGTTGCTTTATCTGAATTGTTTTCATTTATATTTACTTCCATCATACTATTTTCTAATTCTTTGACTGCTGAATCTAGATCAAAAATATCAGGACAATTACTAGCTTCATTCGTTAGCTCAAGTAACTCTTTTATGATCGTACAATTTCTTATTAACGCAAGCCGCATTTTGTCTAACACTAATTGGTTTGCTTCATACTCCCTATGAAGTTTTTCCAATGATTCTTTGAAGTTATCACCAAAGATTGACCGTAGCACCATTATAATTTGACATTTTCTCGTTAACTCTGAAGAGTTTTGAGCGGATGGTTCATTTTCTTGATTGTTGTTAGTCTTATCACTCTCTTCAATACAATGGCTAGTTGTCGGAAGATTCTCTTTTGTAGTTTGATCCGGCACACTTACGGCATTATTGGCTGATAAAGATATTTTGAGTGACTGTCTTGTCAAATATCTTCTGGCTTTTGGGGAAGCATCGGTAGTTGCAACTTTACTTTTCTTTCCGCTCATTGTTACCTCAGAATCACTCACTGGTTCCGTATCACTGTTTAGAGTTGTACGGACTTTGTTTGTTTCTGAGCTCGATTGTGATTCGAGTACTTTCTTTACCGATGTTGATGGTGCATCTGGAATGCAATTTTAAATTAGTAGCAACCTAATCAAAATAAATACTTTTAAACAGAACAATAGATACCTTCGACTATATTTGAGCTGCTCTGCTCTTGATCGGATATTTTATTCAAGATCTTGATATAGTTGTTTGCGTCTTTATAGGAGTCTGTAAAAAAAACAGTTTTACGTACTCAAAACATGTCGACTACTCTTTTGACTCGTATTATAATAAGTCATCACCAGTTCAATATTTGAATAGCGACTTCAAGTCAATTGCAGCAATTAGTTTTAAGCAAACATTGTAGAAGTTGACCTATTTGCCAAATCGTATCTATCGGCTCGCTACCCAAAAAAGAGGCCTTACAATGAACACATAAAGCGATGATGGTTATAACTTACGTGTACTGTAGCAGATATTAGCCAAAAAAACTGTCCAGTTTTCTGAGAATTCTTGTTTCTCAACACGTTTCTTTATTTCTGATAGTTTTTCGACTGGAAATTTAACAAAAACTACACCATCTGATGTTTCACGACACCTTATCCAAGAATCCGGAACGCAAACAAATTTTTCAGGATCCATGTATGGAGGATCCAATAACTCAATCACATGAAACTTAATCTCTTTCTGCTTACTCATCTGTAAATAAATCGTTAGATTAAACGGCAAAAATGCAAAGCATCTAGGACGGTGCATATGTTATGTGTCTGTAGATGTATACATGTGCAGATTCGGTTATTGAACGAAAACATTTGGTATTCAATGACGTTCGCCAAGTACGTTTAGAAACTGTTTCCATAAATTAAATTTGGAACAAAATATTTTTCTATTATCGAAAATCACACCAATTATTTGGTTTTTATTTTACTTCATATCTTTCTGTAAAAATGATTTTTTAAATAGCCTTTGAACTTGAAATTGAACGCGGACTCGGTACAATTTCTCACAGGAAAACTGGTTTTGTTCGGATTAAATTATACACAGCACGAATTAATAAAATAGCTTACGTTTAGATGCCAATTTTGTGACTACTGTCCAAGCAATTGAGCTGATTCCAATAATATGGCTTGATAATGTTTTGGAAATACTGTTTTCACTGTGACTTTGAACTCTGTTATTAAAATTGATAGCGAAAAAATATTTGTACCGTTTACGTCGTGAGACGTCTGTTATCACGCACGACAAGGACGCTCACTGAATGGAATTAGAACTGTAGAACTGACCTACGATTCTGTAACTCACTCTATAAATTCTTACAGCGGATTCCGTTCCCAAATCACTCCTGAAGGTTTCATGTTAATGAAGTGAGTTGCGAGTTGAAGTCACGGTTTAACAAAATCGCTGGGCTATTATCACTCCGATTAATAACAACAACCTTTGGAAAACTTATCGATGGGAAAAATGTGCCGCGAGATTAGTCTGAATCGATAACACGCATTTTAGACTGCTTATACCCAAAAGATGACAGCGATTCCAAAATAATGTAAGAGATATTTAGTTTACTAGCTGATGATGGACCACCGAGTTTAGAAGGTGGATTAAATGCATTGGACTATTTATTGAGAAGATAGTGTTAAAAATTTAACTGATTTAATTTTTATGAAATGTTTTTTTTATTAAAGTAAACAATTTTATTTTGTATACATATATCTGATTTATCTGTAGTACTTTGTAGTTATGTCCCGTTAGTCTTCATAAGAGGCAAATGCCAACTCAAATCTCCTTTAAAAATTAGTAAATCTGTTTATTATAAAGCTAAATAAACAATAAACAGAAACAATTACGTCATTGCTGCTTTAATATGATTCCTTCTTCATTTGGAAACCACTCGCATTATATAACATAACTACACAAACTTATTTATTTAGATACTATTTTGTTTACAACATTATCTATAATAAAGATCTAAGTAGACAATAGACAAAATTTAACGCACAAAAGAACGTATAGCGTTTATCTACTATTATATGCTTTTGCATAGTTTATGCAAACATTGAAACTAGTATGTGGGCGTTAGTGTTATGTCTCCATACCATGCCTTCAAGAAAAGCGTTAGCAAAATTTATCCCAGTTCTTAATGTCAAAGGTAAATCTGAAAGGCGTTAATGTTTAAACAATGAACTTAAAACTTGCGACAAACGATTCTGTCCTTTATTTCAAGACAGCTAGTTGAACCACGTAAATTGTTAGTTGTTCTCTTTAGATTTAACCTATTTTTCAAAGGTGGAGACGTCATAGATGCATCGATGGCGTTCTCCAAGTACACATCTTCATTTTCCTGTGTCTGATCCCAGCCGGATGGTCTTCTAGAATTAATATAAGGAGGTTCAATATAACCACATTCTAATCTTCCACCTCTTATTATACATCCATTATTTAAGTTTACTATTGTGTCACTATTTTGGGGTGTGCCAACATTAGTATTATAGCCGCAGAGTAGCCGATCACCAATTGTCCTACAAAATTTGCTGTTGAAATTGTATGGACAGCATCGTTTTTTATTTCGTCGTGTTACCGTCTCTGTAGCATCTTCAATTCCCTTGTGTATTTGTCTATGAGACTCAGTTACTGCCACATCGTGATCACTACAAGTGCAACACATAACTTGTAATAGTTTCGTTAATAACTGTAAAAATAAGAACGGTTTGATATCATGATTTTTTTACACTACACTACAAGTATACTAGGTGTAGCCATTTACCAGAAAGCATGCACATTGTTCATATAACATGCGTACATTGTTCTTATCACAAATCCAATAAGTACAAGACATTATTAATTTTCATTCAAGTATCGTTAATAGCAAAATACTTTATAGGTTAAATTATTTATGTATTATATACTCAATTTATGCCAGCTAATTTCGCCCTCAAATCTGATCTAAGCTGTTTAATTTTGGATTGCTTGACAAAAGTATAACTCTTCTTCTTCTCTTTATCTTTGTAAAGTTCTATTAGTTTTTGTATTTTCTCTTTATCAAGTTTATCGATTTCAACTTTGGATTTACTAAATAGACCTGTTAACGAAAACTTATTTTTCTTATAGTCGCTCAGCATAGTCTTTAAAATATTATGTTTAGAAGATGTAATTGATAATTTATGTTTTAATTTATCTTTATCCATACTTTCTAGTTGTTTAAAATCCAAGTAGGATAGAATTTTGTACTTATCATCATATTTTTTCATGTAAGAACTTCTTTTATATTTGTCTAAATCGTCTAAAATGGAACCTTTCCTATATTTTTCTTCGTATTCCTTTGCTTTCTTAGAAAAAAAATCTCTATCGCTTTTTGTAAGATCTTTAGACAAGCCTACATACAAATTTCTTTCTTTAAAATCGCTTACAATTGCCTTAATATTACTTCCCTTGGGTTTGATTAAAGATATATTGTCATATTCCCTGATGAGCTTTTCTTTAAATGGTATACTAATTATCGATTTCTTTTTATTACTTTTATACAAGGTAACAATGGAGGGCTTTTTCTTTTCAAGGTTATCTTTAATAGATTTGCTTTTATTTATTTTTAATTTGTCCCTGGCGTCTCCTAAATTAACTCCAGCAATGTCATAGTCTGATAGTTTTGGATCTGGAACACCAAAAATGGCTTTCTTACAACATCTTTTTGTCCTTCTGTAAAACCACTTGACAATTCTACGTTTGCATCTCTGGCAGCATGTTAATTTTCTCTTTCTTTTTTTCTTTTTAAAGTTTCCTGTACTTTTCTTTTCTTTTGCCATTTAGTTGTTTATGATGTCTTCTGTTTGCGGCAATACATTCTGATAATTTATTTAATCTATTGAAACAAGTTTGCTCTGCATATCTGTTTAAATTATAAATAGTCTAAACTACATTATATCTTATTTCTTTTACTAAAACCATGTCTCATGTCAACATATTTGATTAATTTAAAATTGCGACAATTTGGCAGCGTATGTAAGTGTCAAAGTAAAGACACACACAATTATAATAATGTTATTTAATCTTCACAGCTTATCTGTAAATTATTTAGAAATCATTTAAACATCATAGTGTAAGCACTAACAACTTTTATAACACCTTATTAAATATAGGCTTAATTAAGCTGACAAATAAATGTAACAAAAACAACTGTTTGCTATTGTACAGACATTTTATTGGCAATCGATAAATCCCAGGTGATTAATCAAAGCAATTCAAGTGCCTGCGTACATACTCCATGCATAATGTCAATAATAACATCGGTAAGACAGGTTTATGATTGATTATATTTAGTTAATATCATTCATTACTGTGTATAACCATAAATATTATCTTAGCTATCTCTTACAGGGATTTTGTATTATCGAAAATACAAATTTCGTGCGCTCCAAAAATTGGACCAATTCTATTTGATGATTTGATTTACGAAAGCGAAAGTTTTATTAAATCCGATACGAAAACATCGAAAGATTCCGATGAGTTGTTTAACCCAGTTCTAAGAACAAAGTCATTAGAAGGAACATCAAAGACCTGTCAAGGCTACGATTACGATATTACTCAGTGCAAATACGTAAATGATAGAAAAATTTGCGGTTATAGCAACAACAACGGGGATTTAAAATCCGAAGAAATCATAGGTAATGGCTGTCAAATACGAAATGGAAGGCCTTGACGGGATACGACGTCCACCGCCTGATAGTGGTGAAGCTGGTTCACAAGAATGCCCTGACTTGTTATCGCTTTTACTATTTAAGACCCCTTCATCACCCAATACAAGGCAAATCCAATTATTCGAAATTCCTCGTTCTAAGACCAACTATTTACGAAACTCGGTTATGTATCGCATACCTACAGATTACAACATAAATTACCAGCAAATCGATATATTTAATGTGACTAAAAAATTCTTAAAAAAATATTTTACAAAATTCAGGTAACTTTTACCAATAATGGCTTTGTTTGTTGTTTCATGTTGAATATATGTTTTGATCGCCCAATTCAATCAATCTTACAACTGTGCTTTGTAAAACTGTGCTATATGTTTCTGATATATGTGTATTCCGTTTTGGCTTTTGTGTGTAATGTAATTGTTTGGATATTGTTTAATGATTAGCTGTAGGAATACTTAAATAAATAAATAAAATAAAATCCGATAACACACTACGAAATTCTGAAAACAAGAGCAATATCGCTGGCAATGTAAACACTATTGCCGATGACACTGACATTGAAATAAAAGTAAAAACCCACGCGTCAACTTTAAAAGGAAATACAAGTGACATTACTCGATCTACAAATATTGTTAAAAGAAATAAATATTGTGTAGAAAAAATAACAGAATATTTTGCTATACAGTTATAAAATGAAGCAGAAAATGTTGCTTGTATTATTAAAATAAAAATCAAAATTAAACGTAGATGCAAAACTGGATTTGTAGATTATATAGCGTTGTGTAATTTTATTATTATAATAATGAATTACACAACTACCTACTACTGATTTAACTTAATTACAGACTGTAATTAAATTAAACATATATCTTCCTCCATCTTGTATTAAAATGAATATTTTATTACAAGTGTTATCATCAGCTTTTTGTTGGTGAATATAAATAATGTTAACTTTAAAAATAGTATACGTGGAAACGTAAAAAATACGACAATGGCTTCAAAAAATTACTAAATTTAATGTATTTTATACATAAATAATTGAACCAATAAATTAAATTGGTCTGCCGGTTTCGTACGAATTTAAATCCATTAGAACATAGCCGGGATTCGTACGTTCGTCGTAAACTCCGGACTGGGAATATATTTATTAGCGAAGCTTTTTATTTTATTACTCTATGGTAAACAATATTACGTTTTCATTGTATAAAGTTTTATATTGAAATATTTATTTATAATGTACCTACATTCAATTTTGCACTGCAAACCAAGTGGATATGTTTTGACGTCTTGCGTTTATTGACACAGGCTTATTTGAATGATTTTCGGAGGAGTGTTATTAAAAACCCATGATGATGCGTGATATATCATCCTAAGTGAAAAAAAACAAACCGTGTTATTTACATCAACAACTGACGGAAATGAAAGGATAACAAAAAAACTTAAAGATAAACAAGAAAATAAACTAGTTTCAAAGCGATGAAACAGGTTAAAAGGTTTTGGTACTTGTAACTTTATTACATTATATGTATTAAGGTAATATTTAATAGATAATACGCAATTGTTCATAATAATACTGTCATGCAGATATAGGCATGTATACAGTTTTCTGTTAGTATTCAACTTACAATAATTTTTAATTATTACTCAAATATATTACTAGTAAATAACTACATGATTAAGATTTCGGATATCCAATAATAGATAAAACATGCAGTAGCTATAAATTTGGTAATTATGGCATTTTTATTAGGAATTCCTATTTTTGTGTAAAAACATACTCAACACAAATGTTTCCTTTTTATAATATTAGTATAGTGTACATAAAGTATGGCTCACGTTAAGTTAAGAAACAAGCGAGATGTTAGATGTGAAGAAGTATCAAGTATTATGCTTCGAATTAGCCTCCACAAAAGGGATTATCTATCGTATCAAGGACAAAGAGATGTTTATTAAGGACTCCTTAATTTCTAGATAAAGACACAGAGTTACACGGGAGACAGGAGACACACATAATTGCCAGTATGCGCTTGCGATTGTCCATCGTACGCCTGAACCGATTTTATTAAGATGGTTTAACGTTAGATCTTAGTTAGACAGTCTAGATAACATTCGGACAGTTTTAGATAACCAAATATCGTCAAGCTATTTAAGGATGTACTTCAAAGGAATCCAGGCAAACCTTTTTCTAAATTCGGTGCCGATAACCAGTTCCAGGTACATTATGCGTTTAAAAGATGCGAAACGAATCGAACATTTAAAGACAAAGTTTAATCGATAAATGTTTAACTTATACGGCAATGTTTTCTCAAGTACAGATACCGGCAAACTTCTTGAGCATTAAACAAGGGAGTGGATTAAAAAAGTTACAGGAATGTCATTAAAGTATTGAAAGTCGGTGCAACGGGGTGCTTTTTACTCTTTATTAACCGATGGTGTGGAGTGGCGCTATTAGTTACCTATTTAGTTCTTGGCCTCAGATTTCTGAATCTGTTTCATGATTATTTTTTAAATCTAATAGGCAAGTACACGAAGGTGATCAGCCTCCTGTGCCTGACACACGTCGTCGACTTTTTGGGTCTAAGACATGTCGGTTTCCTCACGATGTTTTCCTTCACCGTTCGAGCGAATGTTAAATGCGCATATAGAAAGAAAGTCCATTGGTGCACAGCCGTCGAACCTACAACCTCAGGAATGAGAGTCGCACGCTGAAGCCACTAGGCCAACACTGCTTAATACAATAGAATATAAGCGAAATAATGAAATGTTAATTGCTATGTAACGAAGAATGCAATGTAATGTTGAAGGGAGTGTCTTCGTCTGGCTTCTCGGGGCATAACTCCGACGATTTTGGAAACAACGCTTATAAAACGAAGAAAACCTGAGTGAGAAAAATGTACAGCTTCTCATATGTGTAAGAGACCAATCTATCGTCTGCGGAGTATATCTATTATTATTATAATCTGTATCACAATAGGAGAATGTATCTATGGAAAGTGTTTATTCTCTATGCATTTTTCAGACGCATGTGAGGAAACTTGTATTATTCGCCTTTGTATTATTATGGTGCAACTATTAATAAGTTTTTAAATAATATAATAATTATTTAAAAACGTATTAATAATTACGTATTAAATAATTTATTAATTAAATATTGTAATAATCGGAAAGGAAGTAATTAAAAATTAAGAATAATTTAACTTTGATGACAACAAAAATATATTTATATTCCGATTTAGTAGACGATTTACCAAGAGATAGATAGATCTACATTGAAACCGCTAGTATTAAATAAGAATAGCTCTCATGAGTAAGCTAGATTTTATTCAACAAAAGTACCACAAAATTTACCCACCACGCATAATCCTAAATCGTTTACTGTATAACGTTAAAAATAATTCCTTGCAAAATGCCTTGTTCAAAGCTGTTGTTTGCATTCCAACATATTTAAACACAAGTATTAATGACTTCACATATTTATCAGAATGCTGTCGACTAAACTCAATCACGAATTTGCAACGAAATTGGTTGTGAAACTGAGCAAGCAAATATTAGATCTTTTTAATAGCTTGGTTATTAAATATGTTAAACAAAACCAGATTAAAGAGATGTCATATTGAATACTAACTGTTCCCATGACGATGATTCACGCCATCATAAATACGCACCTATCCTTGAACATTTTGTTGCGCAGTTATTTTAAAACTCCTAAGATATTTTAAAACGAATTATTCACTTCATTTTCAATATTATTGTTATGTTGGTGATAAATTAAAAAAAGGCCCATTAAAAAATACAAATAAGAAAATTTTGTGGTGTTGTTCGGACATCTGCAGCTGAGATTCATCATCGGAAATCACGGCAGAATACAAGATACCATCTGCATCTCCTTGTTAATGCGACTTGGGGTCTTTGAAGAAAAGAGCGTACCAATCCTTAAAAGACCAGAAACGCACTCGCGAGCCTTCTGCCATTGTGATATTCCAAGGGCTGTGGAATCACGTAAGAAACGGTGTATCCTGTCCGTTTGCTTCATGTTTCATAAACAAATCCGCCTAATAATTTATAACTCCGAGGCTTACTGGAACCCAACCCTGGCCATGACCACATTCCGGGTTCGATTTGCGGCGAAATAATATTTATTGAAGATGTCTGCTTGCATTAATATTTTATTAGTTTTTGGCAAAATTTATCTGCCTATAACCCAATGCGGGGTCATTGGACTTTATAATGACTAGGCACATTTCAATTGATTCTTTTTGATCGATTATTTATATTGTGTAATAATCGTGACGAGTAAATGTACTTCTATTACAATTTCAATTTAAATGTAATTTAAATGTGTAGGTATGTGTACAAAATATGGAGATTCTTAAAAGTAACTGGGCGAAATTGAATGATGACGTCATTAAAATTGGGTACACACAGTTGGAGAATGTATAATCATGTTATATTTACTTGTTTTTGGAAAATGTTAAAAAGATAAGGATAAATAAGGATTATTATTATTATAATTAAACTATTTATTCTTCATTATTCCAAACGATAAATCATGTAGATTTGCAATCCAACAAAAGTTTTACATACATTCAAATACCTAGTGCCCGTACAATCACCGTTTTTTTTCATAGACAAGTATTTTAACAGATCAGAAAATTAAGAGGACAGTTTCACATCTGGGATTTGAACACCACTGGGGGTGAGCGTCGAAGTCTGACACAGCTCCTGTCAAATTAAATATGTGATTTGAAAAAACATTAAGCGGTATTAAACTATGTAATGATAAAATAGGGTCAAGGATTCATATAAGATATTCGAATTTAGCTATTTACATCAGTACTGTACATATATATACAAAATCATAATTAACTCTGTTGGTAGTTTAATTTAATAAGCAGTGCAACATTTCTACAAAATTTTAACTGATCAGAAAGACTTTTTAGCTATTGAAACAGTATTTTTTTAACAATCCCCAATATAAATAAATAACTATATTATACCACGCCAGCCCTATATTATTTAAAGATATTACTCACAATTATGTACTAAGCAATAATTGTGTTATTAGCGATCAATTTAGAAGCGAGATGAGTTTTCATTATGTATGGTAGGTTATTTACCTGCAAGGATTAGTCACCAGCCCAAGAAGGTGTGTTTTGTATATATAGGTCGCATCGGACCACACGAGACATTCAGAATCTTGCCATCATGAACACTGTAAGTATCTTGAATCGTTCGTTTTTATATTAAGAGTAAATAAAATTGTTGGTGCTCGTATTTGTATGGATTTGTGTTCATTCTTTTTGAACATTGGTATAACATGATTGTCGGTTATTTAAGTTCCTGGAATTTGTGTGAAAATTCAAATGAAGTTCTTTAAAAATGCTGTTATGACAGATAACTATCTATACTTAATAAAATTTACAAATCCGTTTCTTTTCAGTTACTGACGTTTGCCTTGTTATTATGTGCCTGCGTGACTTACGCGTCAGCCCTGCCGGCCAATGCTGCGATTGCCCCTGACGTTGCAGTACCAGCAGAAGGGCTACAAGCAGAGGAATCACGTTGGGGCGGCTATGGCGGCTATGGCCACGGATGGGGCGGCGGCTACGGACGCGGATGGGGCGGTGGTTATGGAGGAGGATGGGGTGGAGGATACGGCCGTGGTTGGGGAGGCGGTTATGGATATGGAGGAAGAGGATGGGGTCATCAAGGATGGGGACGTTAACGGCTTGCTATGCTTTATCTGTGATTTATATGAATAAATAAGGTTTATAATAATATTTCTTTTATTGACTCAGACATAACATTTATTACTAAAAAAACACACAAAATAACAATAATCAAATAAAAAATTAAATAACAATAAAATAATTTAAAAAAAAGAAAAGATAACATTTTTGATATCAGTAAAAATACTTTGTTTAATTAAAAAATTAAGCAACAAAAAAATGTAGCCTTTTCGAAGCTTAAAATTAACTAATTAACATTTTTTATATGGACCATATGTTAATTTATTATACGTTTTTACATCTGATGATTTTATGCTTAACAGGTAGACATGGTTGAAAAAATAACAAGGAAAATCATTTCAATTTTATCATTATAATATGTAAAAATTGTAGACACTAACATTTTACACAAACATCGTAAATACAAAGCGTTATTAATAATAATAATTTATTACGAAACACTAAAATTGTAGAGCTAA
The DNA here is from genome assembly GCF_905147795.1 of Pieris rapae. Taxonomy (NCBI): domain Eukaryota; kingdom Metazoa; phylum Arthropoda; class Insecta; order Lepidoptera; family Pieridae; genus Pieris; species Pieris rapae. The sequence goes on along the minus strand of NC_059511.1, from coordinate 793,686 downwards.
AATAAATCACAGACTAATAAACGTGTCTTCTTCTATTTTTTAAAAACCTAATCATATATTATTACTAGGGACTAAGTATACAACAAAATTAAGTTCTTTAATCATTTTATTCGTAATTCTAGTGTTTTTAAAACAAATCTGTTTGCACCAAACAGTTGTTTTACTAATTAATAGTAATAATCGCATTTCTATTCAGATACTTTTACATTTAAACTGATTTCTATTTTAATTTTCTCTTAGGTATTACATGTTCCCACGAAAATGTATTTCACCATGCCTCCGGCTGATAGAGTACAAATCTTTGATTTTAATTTATTTTAATATTATTTAATACGTAAGATGTCATGGGAAACGTGGTGTAAGGGTTGCAGCTCCCTACATACGTTATGTAAAAGAAAACTTAGCAAAAAGACGCATCTAAACTGAATAAACGAATTTTGATTTGATTAATTTGATTAAATAATCTCGTTCTCGGTGACATCCCGGTGACGGCGGCGGTAGACTAAGTTACGTTAAATCTAAGGCGTATTATGAGGCGTAACTTACAAGTAACATAACGCGTAAATTGTTGTATTCGATATGTTTTCCTAAAAAAATAATCATCTTGTTTACATTATTTCAAGTATAATACAGCAATTTCCGCATTCAGACCCGTCCTCAAGTGCAATTTATATGTTTATTATTTTTTTAAATGCCAGTAATGTAATTTCATAAATCAAAGCAAAAAAACCAGGCCTCGCCTATGGACCAGTCTTAAACAAGTTTATTTTGTTTATAATACTGAGATATTCTTAATCTCTCATTCTATTTACGTCATTATATTTATAACGGAATATAATGCTTGTTAGACTGGTTTCCAATTAAATAATAATATGCATTGGTGATCACCATATACACAAGTATCAATATATCAAGAATAAGTTATAGATTAATTAATTGTGCCATAAAAATGCGCGAGAGTTTTTACACATTGTACTCTCTTAAAATATGTGTGCTTTATAACCATTAATACTAAGAAGAGGTAAGACTTGATTGTTTGTTTAATTAAAACTAATGGATCGATATGAAAAATTCCTTCACCATTAGAATCCTAAATTATCACGAATGAATATATATTATAAAACAAATGTCTAAAGGTGCAAATCCAGAACAGACCGCTATTAATGAGATTATAGACTAGACCAGTGATTCCCAAAGTGGTCTATATCGACCCCTAGGGGTCTATGACTGAAACTGAATTTGGGGGTCCATGAAATGAAACACATACACCGATAGTACCTATTTACTTACATCATACTATCTTATAATATCAAAACATATACATTATTTATAAAAGTACCTATGAAGTAAAAAAAATCATTATATATGTGAGAGAAATTTATGTATAAGAAAAAGAAACCTGTGTTCTACTACTGGGCACCTTATTTTGTATTAACCTAAGATATGATAGGACTACAGTTCATGACGCATTCAAAATACCGAACAAACAAACCGTTAATAGAATGTAAACATGAACCGGAATGAATTATTAAATTAGTCTAAACAAAAGCGAAGGACGAATTATTGAACCCGCTTTACCTTGGAAATCCCCAACATTTCTTTAACATAACAAGTGCTCTTTGGAAGCGAATTATCTCAAAATGCCAAATAATTTAAATACTTCAAATGTGAACGCAAAACATGTCCCTACATGTGTGTGTTATAAGACCATCTCATAACAATATTGAAGACCGCATCTTTTCAAAATTCCATCCATTGCAAACTTGACAGATGTGAGCAGAATTCAAAATTATTAATATCAGTAATATGTTCATTAATTTTAGTAAAAATTAATATTTTATTAAATTAATGTTTTATTAGCTAAGTATATGGATTATTTATTAAAACAAATATGATGCTAAATCTACAATAAAACATTTATGTAATATTCCTAATAACTAACCTTAAAAATTTAATAATTAAAATATATTATTAAAAAGGTACTCCTTTGAAGGTTCAAATTGAGGGTACGACACCATCGTAATGATTGTAGCCTCGAATTGTGGTAAATTCTGGACTTTATCACATCCTGGATCCGGCAAAGAATACCCGCGGCATAATATTTTATTTAATGAGAATCATTAAAGCTATAATATTGTAATTTCAGTTCATTATGTGATTTTCTTGTCAGTTTAGTGACAATCATGATATTTATACAATTGAATACCTAATTCTGATGTATATATATATGAAATCTCATGAACCTCCCCCCCTAACAACAGAATGACATATATTTGTGTCTGTTTCGTTGTTTTTTTTTATTATAGGTAAGCCTTCTGTGTTACACGTCGACTTATTTTATGATCTTAGGTTATAGTAAGGCTGTAAACTGCACAAAGAAAAATCCATAGTTGATCTGACAGAAATCGAACTCATAACTGAAGGCTTGAAAGTCCCCCTTCTCTCAAATTTACAGACAATTAATTATTGCGTATGCGTTGCGCAAGTGCGTTGCCGACCTTTTACGAATTGTACGCGCTTGAAGGACCTAAAGTTAAATTGGTTTGGAAATATATCGGTGGGCAGTTGGATCCAAAGAATTAAGCCGCTCAGAAAGGAATGGTCAAATTCTACAATTAATATATGTGTATCGAATATAGCCTCTTCATTACTCAGGAAACATTACGATGTTTTGCATACATAACAACTAACCACAGACTGCAACTGACAAAGTAATTAACGTAACACAATACCACAATGTAGACAACAATTGTTTCCTGTCATTGGTAGCTTAATTTATGGTAAAAGTCATTGGAATAGGTCAAGTGTGTTTGTGTTTTACAAATAAATTAATAAAAATCCTCTTTGATCTCCCATGAGTTTTATCATTGGAAATTCAGGGCCAGTATGGCTCCAAGGGTACCTACGGTCAATGTTTTACAAATACTTCTATAGAAATAGTACCTATCATGGCTCTCCTTATGTTATTTTTTTATTTTTTGAAGTGAGACTTCTTAAGGCGTAGGAGTGTAAATTTTTTACGGATGCAACGTCATGATGCAGCGTTTTTGTCGAAGAAAAGGGAGAGAACGATTGAGAAAGGGAGATCGAGAAAAGAAAAAATACACGCTATTGGTTGGTGTATTTCGCGGTTCGATTACAAAAAATAATTTTAAGTATAGATGGCAATTCTGTCATATAACGTCTGATGCAGTAAACACAGATTTTTATGTATTTATATTATCATTAGCACATATACAGTGTGGAAACAGTGTGAATATAGATATACAAATACATGGAGTGATCATATACTGGTACATGATTATCTGTAAGGGTTTTTACCTTAGTAATACTAAATTTGCAAAGACGTTTCATTTCTGGCATATGTACTTTGTAGGCACGCATTTTTTTTCTTAATAGGCACGAGTTTATAGTTATGAACTATATAATATCTGTGGCGATGGCTTCAATAGATTAGCTGCCTCGAGTGATACGGTCAGGAATCATTATCATGTTCCACCACCACACTTTCCCATATAAAAAAGATTCCTTCATAAATACAGTTTTATAGGTATTATTAAAATATAATAGAAATTCATCCTTCCATAATAATAAAAGTTAAAACTTTCTCCACACGAAATGCGTCCTTGAACCTGTAATAAAATTTCTAATCCCGAGAAAGCGATTCATTTTAGTCTCAGTTCACTCAGTTTGTAACATTGAAGTCTGAAGCAACAGTATCTCGATTAGAGTTTAATAATATAATTAAAAAATATAAATTCAAGTTATCGAAGAAGCAAGTTACAATGTTTGTAAGTACGAATTTGAACTTTTATTGTAGTCAATTTATAATACTCCAAAGCATAGGAAAGTATATTTATAAGCATAGATTATGCAAGGTATAGACACCAAAATTGATAACTATTATATTTTCTAATTTAGCTGTGCGAATCTTCCTCGCCAAAGGATGCTTAAATTTAAGTGTATACTTTATTTACAACTATACTGGCCCTGTGTGACGATTTTTTTTTACTTATTAGATATTATATTATTTTTAGTTTGTTATAACTATTAATAGTAGGGCTGGAGCCGGGACGGAGTTGCATTAATTAGCGGTCCGTCCCGGCTTCGCACGGGTGGACATTTATTTTTTGCATTGATATGTTCTTTAATATAGCGGAACGTTCTTTTTTCTATCATCAATTCTTTTAAGATTTTTAAAGGCATTTTTTTACACCTTAGATAACGTTATTGTAGTTTTAGTAGGGAGCCTTATTTTTTTAAATAGCCTATATTAATCGGTGATAATAGAACATTCAAATGGTGAAATAATTTTTTAAATCAGTCCAGTACTATTTGTTCCATTTCGTTATAAACATACTTACATACAAATCTTTTAGTATAGATATATTTTCAAGATTTTGATACAAATAATGTAAGGTGGTATAGTCTAAAGTTCGCATATCCTGCCACACATGATGACGTGCAAATTTGTCTTAAATAGAATGTAGTAGAACAGAAGTTACAATTACATTAGTCATCATATAATTATAATGCGTATATTATTTTATCACTACATCATCACAATAGAAATACATATATTTTTACATTATCAGATTTGTATTTAACCCAATTAATAGAATATTTTTTCCAAAAGTAGTAGATACTAGATTTTTTTAAATCTAGGACCATTATATAAACCAAGTGTGATGGGAATCCTATGAGTTACACGTGTTCTGTATATTTGATATTCAAAGCACGTAATTATTTCGGGTTTCTTGGATATAATATAAATTTGCGTCCAAGTGCTGCGTCGTATAATTACGTGTTTTTATGTTTCTAGTTGCGAGGCCTGTTTAAATTTGAAACAATGTTTTATTCTTATATCTACGTAAATTTATATTTAAAATATTTATGATTACATAATATCATGTATGATGACATTATATTTTGATATTAAATATGTTAAAAACATAATATTTAAGTATTTATTTATACAATGCTGGTATTGTTTGCTGTGGTGTCCAATTCTTAATAGCCATTGTATTCGACAGTATTGTTTCTGGAAATTTAATTCTATTGGACAATTGCAAATCACTAAAACAAGAGTGTAGAGGAAAATATTATGTATGCCAGATATAAATGATATAGTATTTGTAAATTAAAAAAGATTATTCACGGTGAGGACTGGCAACCTAAATTACCATTTTTTTTGTTATTAAGCTTAAAATGTGTATGTTGTGTGGTTGATATTTAGTGAACCAGTACTGAAGATGCCACTAAAATGCTGTGTACAGATGTAATTAGATTTCAGGTTTTTCGAATGTTGTTTAGTGGGTAATGACTGTATGTATCTAATCAATCTGTTTTCTGTTTCTGTGCTAAAATGTAAAAAACATAATATATGTATATTAAAAAGAATGGTAGGTACATTATCGTTAAATCGTTAATTTGCAATTGTTACAAACTACGAAAGTAAAATACAACAAAATCAATGAGATTTTTGCGCATGAATTTGGGAAACTAATTTATCGATATTTGGATTAACGATACAAAGACGTAAAGATTTTTCCAAATTATCGTCCGTTAGTCTTGTACGATATGTTGATGTATAGACTTTCATCAAAGAAAAGAACTGTTCGCATTTATAATTACTGCGAAACGCACAAATCAATCTACCGAATTTTTTAAGCTGCGGCTTCGTCTTTTATTTGGTATTTTTTGTATAATTCTTAGTATTATAGTCTAATAAGTATCCAATGTAATTTTTTTAATTGGGATTTTTCAAAATGTCTCGCGGGCTAGTTGTTGCCCATATACCTACGCCGTATATGTCAATTTTATGAAAGAAACATGAGCTTCATTTATTTTCAAGTTTATGATTAACGTTAATTTATGTCAAACAATAATAGACATTTAAACGATGCGTTATTTCCTGATAGTCATCTATATGTTCCTTAGTCATTGTTTAACATACACATACTAGTTATTAAGTGTTTCCCCGAGAAATAAACGCTTCTAAACTGTATATCTACAAAATAAATTTTTGAGGCATATATATTTTTAGAAGTACAGTGTGTATCCCTTTTATCCACTCATGTAACCAACATTATTTCTGGTTCTGTAGGCTACAACGAGCTTTTGCCGAGAATTCGCGCTTGTTATGTACTTAATAAAGTTGTTACAGGACAGTCACAGCCGAATTGGCAGTACTTCAGTACTTTAGCTTCAATGTACCTGATGGGTACGTGAGAAAGCGACATCATCCGCCATTACTTCATGTACCCACAGCTAGGACTAACCTTCTGCAAAGGGCACATATTATTCGGTGTATTAATTTACAACTAATAATAATAACAAAATAGGTTAACGGACCTTTTTCATTGTCTGTTGAGTGAGCTGGCAAAAGTTATATTATTTGTTAGTGCCTACAGTTAGTAAATTTCTTGTATTTTTTCTTATGAAATTTCATATCTTGTTTTTTTTGCGTTTCGTCTGTAAAGTATATTACTTATTGTTCTCTCGTGTCAATTCAGGGTCACCTGTTAAGGCAGGAGTATTTTTATAAATAAATAAATCTTAACCGAAATGAAAAATGAAATAACTTACACCGATGCAGTTTCATTACTTCCCTAGTATGTTTGATCAAATTTTGGCTCTTGATTGAACGGCTAATTATTTGGCTGCGACATGTATTTGGCCTTTCTGATGTTAAACCGACCAAGGCTGCTATATATGTAAATTGAGAAATTCCTCATCTCTTGCCATCGGTTAAAATTATTTAGACATATAATTAAAAGTCACAATATTGCGTCGTTTATAATTTCCAAAGAAGAGTCATAATACATTTTAAATATATGAAAAACTCTTTCACATTATTTATTTATTTATTAATATTCATTACGTATTGCTAATTACATACGGTACCCTAAAGAAGATCGCTAACGTTGCAGCACGTGTATGGTTAACGTGCGGGCTTCAGGGAATCGTTTTGCTGCCTCATCATTTACCGCATTTTTCCATTTTAAATTTAATAAAATATATTTGCATTATATTCGTGTCTGGCATCGACTACGGATCTATTCTATGTAATTTAATTATAAGTTTAATTAATAAATAGTTACATAATTATTGGTTTTTTTTTGAGAGTCCGGGCTGTCGATATCGTAATTGGCGCAGTCGGTAGGATAGTTTCGGGGTTACGACGATCGCTATAAAGAAGATTTCCGGGTCTAGTTTCGACACCGCGCGCGGTCGTTCTAGCTATCGCTATCAAGCGTTCACCGAAGCATCAAAAATCATAAGGAAGCAGCCGGGGCGTACTCAAACTTCAGTGCAACTCAAAAGAAACCAGGGAAGTCGACGAGTTATGTGAGTACATTGAATTATTTTTCCATTCGTGTTGCTCTCTCCTCGTTACGATTTTCCGCCCTATGAAAAATAGTCCTGTTTCCTCCAGGTATAAAACTCGTAGGGTTAGTTTAGTAGACTCGAATCCTCAATTAAGTGAAGACTTGAATCGTCAATTAAGTGTAGACTCGAATTGTCAATTAAGCGAAGGCTCGAATCGCCCTTCAGTAGGTTTAAATTTTTTTTCTGAGAGCTCGCATTGCCCTCATAGTTTAAGTAGTAATTTGAATTTAAATTTTAGTAGTTTAAAGTATAAAATGGATCCTGATACAGTTTATAAGGCTCTCCGCCCAGTTCCTGAATTCGATGGGAACCCACATATACTTCCTAGGTTTATAAGAATATGCGATCAAATTGTTATTCAATGTGTAAAGGACGAGATAGGATATGAATTATCTAATTTATGTGTAATCAATGGCATATTAAATAAGATTACAGGTTCAGCCGCTCGTACTATTAATTCCAATGGCATACCTGAAAATTGGTTAGGAATTAGGAATACATTAATTAATAATTTTTCTGACCAAAGGGACGAGACCGCTCTTTATAACGACTTAGCATTAGCGACACAATGTAATGAGACTCCACAGGAATTTTATGACAAATGCCAAAATCTTTTCAGTACTATAATGTCTTATGTATCGTTGCACGAGACATTAGACACAACTGTAGAAGCTAAAAGAGTTTTATATCGCAAATTAACATTACAAGCATTTGTAAGAGGCTTAAAAGATCCTCTCGGGTCCCGAATAAGATGTATGAGACCTGAAACGATTGAAAAGGCGTTGGAATTTGTCCAAGATGAGCTTAACGTTATGTATTTACAACAGCGTAATAATTTAGCAACAGATCCTAGAAAACCATTGTCATCATCATCACCACAGAACACACACCAGCAACTTACACACACACAGCCTAAATTTCCTCCGATTATTAACAACTTTAATCCTTCTAAATTTTTACCTGGGCCTAGCTGGCAAAAACCTAATTTTAAAACCTAATTTTAATTCTAATTTTAATAGTCGTCAGCACATGCCTATGTATCCAACGCGTACTCAGCAAATTTTCCGAGCACCGTTGCCTAACTATAATAGTGGTTTCAGAATACCTAATAGGAATCCTGTACAAAATAATTCTGGTCCTAAACCTATGAGTGGGGTAAGTCATTTCGTGACGAAACCCTTACCACCTAAAATTACTGGACATGATTGGCAGAAATTTGGTAATCCGCCTCCATCAAATTACTTTAAGTCTAAAGAACTTAATTTTAATGAATTTTATGATTATGATGATTATGACTATGGCAATGACTATGTTGACTACAATTATTATAACACCGACTATGATTTAAGTGACTATTATGGACAATATGGTAATTATGACTATGATGACAATCAATACTATGAACAACAAGAATTACCACCGATAGAGGATATTCGCTATGATAGTAATAGGCCTAGTACTAGTAAAGCTAGTAAAGATATTCAATCGAAATATCCAAATGGTAGGAAAAGTCAGGATTTTCACAAGAGCAATCAGAAATCCGCACCAGAATAGAATTAAATTTACAATCAAAGAAAGAATTGCCTTATATTAAAATTAATAATCCACCTTTAAAGCTTCTCATAGATACAGGCGCAAACCAATCATTTATAAGCCCTGAAGCAGTGGATAAATATTTCAGTAATATTCCGAAAATGTATGATCCTTTTGAAGTAACTAACTCTAGAGTAACAAGCATTCATGAACATTGGATATCAGTTCCTAGTTTTCCTGAATTTAATGATGATAAAAATATAAAATTATTTATATATAAATTTCATAATTATTTTGATGGTTTAATTGGATTGGATTTGTTAGAAAACTGTAGAATTGATTTTAGAGATGATATATTAATAACAGAAAATGCGAAAATTCCTTTATTGCGATATCAATGCAAAAGATATACAGATCAAATAATACCAGCCAGAACATCTCGTTTAATTAGTATACCGATACATCATAACGATGGTGACGTATTCATACCAGAACAATTATTAGGTAATTGCATTGTACACGAATGTATTACTAATGTGACTGATCAGATTGGTATAGTAGAGGTTAAGAATATGACAGACGAAGACATTGTAATTCCAATTGACAGACCTTTACGACTTGACTTATTTAACTTTGAAAGTTCCTATACTGAACCGGACTCAGACAGAGTAAAACAGGTTTTAGACAGACTTAGAACTGACCATTTGAATAGTGAAGAACGGGTTAATTTAGTTACTCTTTGCAAGCGCTATGCTGACATATTTTACATTGAAGGCGAGCCACTAACTTTCACTAATAGAATCAAACATAGCATTAGAACTCATGATGAAAACCCAATTTACACCAAAAGTTACCGATACCCTTTTGTACACCGTCAGGAAGTTAGAGAACAAATTAGTAAAATGCTCGAACAAGGTATAATACGACCCTCTGACTCTGCTTGGAGCTCACCCATTTGGGTAGTACCAAAGAAAGCTGACGCTTCTGGTAGACAAAAATGGCGACTTGTAGTGGACTTTAGAAAGTTAAACGAAAAGACTACCTGGGGCTACCTCAATTTTACATGTATGTTAATGTTTGTGATTCAATAAAATACTTTTTTTTTTTTTTTTTTTTTTTTTTTTTTTTTAAAGACTATTGATGATAAATACCCAATTCCGAACATCACCGACGTTTTAGACAAATTAGGTAGATGTCAGTATTTCACCACCCTTGACCTTGCATCTGGTTTTTATCAAGTCGAGATGAATCCTGAAGATATACCGAAAACCGCATTTAACGTAGAACACGGTCATTTTGAATTTCTACGTATGCCGATGGGACTTAAGAATTCCCCTTCCACATTTCAGCGTGTAATGGATAATATCCTTAAAGGTTTACAAAATGAGATATGTCTAGTATACCTCGATGACATTATAGTATTCAGTACATCTTTGCAAGAGCACATAATTAATTTAGAAAAAGTATTTAGTAGATTGAGAGAGTCCAATTTCAAAATCCAGATGGACAAATCTGAATTCTTGAAACTTGAAACAGCTTACCTTGGTCATATAATCAGTAATGAAGGTATTAAACCGAATCCTGATAAAATTAAAGCCATAGAAAATTATCCTTTACCTAAAACAACAAAAGAAATTAAACAATTTTTAGGATTATTAGGTTATTATAGAAAGTTCATACCAGATTTTGCACGTTTGACGAAACCGATGACTAAATGTCTTAAAAAGACTAACAAAATAACTTTAGATTCCGAATATATAAAATGTTTTGAGAAATGCAAAACTTTATTAACTAACGATCCTATTTTACAATATCCCGACTTCAATAAAGAATTCATTCTGATAACAGACGCCTCTAATGTAGCTTTAGGAGCAGTACTTTCACAAGGCACAGTAGGCTCTGATAAACCGATCTGCTATGCTTCTAGAACATTAAGTGACAGTGAATCAAATTACAGTACGATCGAGAAAGAACTTTTGGCAATTGTATGGGCAACTAAGTATTTTAGACCTTATTTGTTTGGTAGGAAGTTCAAAATTATAACAGACCATAAACCACTTCAGTGGATTATGAATCTAAAGGAACCGAACTCGAGACTGACACGATGGCGACTGAAATTGAGTGAATATGACTATACAGTGATTTATAAGAAAGGAAAGTTTAATACTAACGCAGACGCTTTATCCCGTGTTCAAATTAATAACGAGGAAATAGAATCACTTCTTAAAGAATGTGGTATAGATGTGTCCATAAGACCTGAACCACCAGGTTCAACTACTGCAACAGCACATACATCCGCTGAAAATCCTATTCTTGAAATACCCATTACAGATGAACCTCTAAATAAATTCCATAAACAGGTTTGCTTAACTATAGTAGGTGATATTAAAAGAAGACCTCATGTAACTAAGCCTTTTGATACCCACACACGTACACATATACAAGTTTCAGAATCTTCATTAGAACAAGACGTCATTAATGCTGTGAAAGAATATGTCAACCCTAAGATAAAAACTGCTATTAAAATAACTCCACCATTAGGTATGTATTCGATAATTCCGATTTTACAAAATAACTTTAAATATAATTCTATGCATCTAGTTTTAGTAAAAACCGAGCTAGAAGATGTTAAGGAGTACTTACGACAGCAAGAAATAATTAAACACTATCATGAAGGTAAAACTAACCATAGAGGTATTAATGAATGTTATTTAGCCTTGTCACGTCGTTATTACTGGCCTAAAATGAGGGAAGAAATTTCTAAATACATAAACGAATGTACAATTTGCGGACAGACTAAATATGACAGAAACCCAATTAGACCACAGTTTAATATAGTACCACCTGCAACAAAACCGTTTGAGATAGTTCATATGGATTTATTCACAGTGCAAGCTGAAAAATACCTTACCTTTGTAGATTCGTTCTCAAAATACGGCCAAGCATATCATTTACGAGATGGTACAGCTATTAGTATTATCCAAGGTCTATTAAATTTCAGCACTCATCATGGACTACCTTTGACTATTGTGACAGATAACGGGACTGAGTTCACTAATCAACTTTTCGCGGAATTTGTTAGACTACATAAAATTAATCATCATAGAATACTAGCTCATTCACCTAACGACAACGGAATTATTGAAAGGTTCCATTCTTCTTTACTAGAACACCTTCGTATTCTTCATCTGAAAAATAAAGATGAACCTACAATAAATCAAATTCCTTATGCAATCTTAGCTTATAACAGTTCAGTACATAGTTTCACCAAATGTAGACCACACGATATCATTAGAGGTCATTTTGATCCTAGAGACCCTTTAGATTTTAATTTAGCCGAACACCTTTTGCAACAGTATATTATAAATCATAGAGACCAAATGAAGACGGTATATGAAATGATTAATGAAGCTACAACTATTGATCGTACGAATTTAATGACTAATAGAAATAAAAATCGTGAGCCAGAAACTGAATATGTACCCGACCAGCAAGTTTTTATTAAGAACCCCTTAGCTAGTAGACAGAAGTTAGCACCACGATACACTCACGACACAGTTCTTGCAGACCTTCCCATACACATTTACACTTCAAAGAAAAAGGGACCTGTCGCTAAATCTCGCTTGAAACGAGTACCAAAGTCATCCAAATTGTTACAGGTACCGACTAATACTGATAATGACAATGACGAAGACAGTAGAGATAAAACTTGAGACTCTTGACAATTAACTTTTACCCTTTAAATTGGTCATTCCTTTATTATATAATATTTAGAATGAATAAATGAAAAGTTGGATTATTTTAAGAAATTCAACTAGATAGGATTTATAAAAGAGAATATTTTATAGGATTTATACGTGCAGCGAGCACGCATTATAGTATGATAGGCATAGATAACTTAGGATATGTGATTAGTTAATTAAGAGAAATATATAATCTAGAAATAATAAAATTTTAGATATTGATTTTAGAGAATATTATTATCTTATAAAACCAGGTAGTTATATTATAGGTATATATTCTAAAGATAGTTACGACTTATTTTAGCTGTCCATTGTTCCTAATATATTCCACTAGACCTTTATACCTATATCCTTTCATAGCAACCGATGGGAGATTTTTCATGTACTTGCAAACCGAATGCCCGAAGATTGGCGAATACCTTCTCTGTGAGGAAAGCACAAATCAGTATCAGCTACGAGAACACGCAGATTGTATCCGGAGTATTATCATTAATCAATCTTTAGATAAATCATGCAGCCCCACTGAAGTCTCTATTACAAGGCAAGCTATGGAACAACTGGATGATAGACACTATACTATTGTCTTCCGGAATCCCACAAAAGTCGAACTTTGATGTGAACGGCAGGAATATGTATCCTTATCAGGCAGTTACTTAGCAACCATTCCTCATGAATATTCACTACGAACAGATATATTTAAGATAACCAAGATGAAATGAAATCAAGGGACAGCCGCTGAAGATCACCTGGAAAGTAGAATTATGCTACAGAACCCCATACGACTCGCCCACTTTCATTCTTCACTATACCTTACAATGTTGCCCCTCTATGCACTTGTATCTGGTATAGTTATAATTTTCCTTGCTTATACTCTTCGACGATACCTGCGAAAGAACTCTACTACACCAGGGAGAGAACCAAGAAGCAACCCTATACATTCTGTTCCTGATTCTGAAAATCATGAAGTACCAGCAACATTTTCCCTCAAAGTGCTCAAATAGTTGCTGTTCTGGGGATGGAGGAATTACATACGGTACCCTAAAGAAGATCGCTAACGTTGCAGCACGTGTATGGTTAACGTGCGGGCTTCAGGGAATCGTTTTGCTGCCTCATCATTTACCGCATTTTTCCATTTTAAATTTAATAAAATATATTTGCATTATATTCGTGTCTGGCATCGACTACGGATCTATTCTATGTAATTTAATTATAAGTTTAATTAATAAATAGTTACATAATTATTGGTTTTTTTTTGAGAGTCCGGGCTGTCGATATCGTAATTTGCTTGTAACATATAGTTGAAGATAAACATTATACATAATATGGTTAATAATACATTATAATAAAAAATTGCGATAGGTCGTCTAAATATAGTCTCATATAGGAATTTTATATATGTTTATATTGTTTCAGTTTATATGGTGTTTACTCAGTTTCCAACTATCCGACGGTGCAGTTTTAGACCCAGCATTATATCTCTCACCAAGCCCTCCACTGATCTCCATTAGTGATAGCAACCCTGAAGTTATATGGACACAACCCAGGAATGCGCCTTTAAACACCAAATCTATTATCGATAAAGGTATTATATATATATATATTATATATTATATAGCCGGTCTGGTTTTCTCATACGCCGACAAATATTCACGATCAATTATCTAAATATATTGTTGTTGGTTGACATGGTACGGTAAACTGTCCACTCAAATTAAAGAACATAGTAACAATCTAAAAAAATTAAAGGTTTTAAATTGACATATAATTGTAATGCAGAATAATATATATATAGAATAATGTACCAGCTTTGGCTCCAGGACGGAGTCACAGGTCAAGCCTTTGTATGATGATAAACTTATTCGTTTGTCATCATACAAAGTTATTATTATATTAAATTAATTAAATATTGAAGATATTATGTAGATACATAAAATCTGGATGGTGACAAAATATTGAAATAAATATTTAATTAGTGGTTCACCTAAGTCCTGGAACCAGCTCTGGGGGCTTCATGTCCGCCATGACCCCATACCCCGGATCTGCTCGCCACAGACTGAAAGTTGTTTATTAATATTGATCATGCTTATACCTACAAAGTAGTTATTTCTTTATATACAATTAGATGTCGCTAGTAGAATAAATTACTATTTTGATACATATTTAACACATATATTTTGGTTGTCAAATATTTAACTTAATTAAGTTCAACTTATCCGTTAACACGTCTTTAATTGACATTAAGTATCGGTATTGAAGGTTTTTAATGCTTTTTAGAGACATAAGTTTAAAAATGAAATGATAAAACAATGAACATATTATAATCTTTGACCGAATATAATAAATTGTATAGCCTGTGAGTCTCAATATAATCCAAACCTTTGAATTAATATCATCCTTCAGTCCGGTTATAAACTTACTACTTAGTCGTATTTAAATGGGATTTTTTTAAAACGATTTCAGAGCCAGCGAATGACCAGGAAGCGATGGTGGAAGCTGAAACATTTTGGCCGCATATTCGATCAATACACTTCCCGATACAATTTCATTTGACTGGCACTTATGGAGGCTTTGGAGGTACTAAAAAGTGATTAATTTACTTTTGATTATTTTTTCTTTGGACGTGTTAGCTTATTAAACCAAATTGCATGATAATTCCTCGCACGTGTCAGCACACATGATACAAACTAAAATCAGGTTGAAGTTTAATTTCTTCATAAACTACAAATTATAATCTCTTAATTTTTTATTCAAATAGGTTTTTGAACTAATTCCTTACGTACTTACCTTACTAATAACTTTATATATTTATTTTTTGTTATCTGCAGGATTACGAAATAAATAATGTTCAGCACTTTCATAGATTTTACAAACGACCTAACAAAATTAACCTCTTCATAATACATTTAAGGAACTGATAGGCTCCTCAGGTAGCAAAGGTCTTATCAGTAATTTTGGCACTTTTCTTTTCATAAAAATATTTTTCTATATTTATTTGTATTGTTGGCAGGTACAGGAGTAGTCCCCAGCAGTTATACGAATTTATCTGGCACCAGAGTGTACGGAAGACCTCTTAATCTAAGTGGCTTTGGAACAGGGTCAAAGTTATTCGGAAGCCAGGAAGCGTCGTGGTCTGGCTGGGGTAATGGAAAATGGGGACACTACGGAAAAGGGAAATAAGAATTAGTTGCTTTATTTGAATTTTGTGAGATGTCAGAGTGAATTTTCTTTCATACTTATGTAATTATAGTATTTATTTGTCCCTAACACGTATTTGAAAGTATGTTCTTATTAAATACATATGTTATAAACATTGTTTTAATTCGATGCTACAACCATACAAATAGTCGTCTATGTTTCAGTATTGAAAAACGTACACTTAAGTTAGAATGATAAACCTATCAAACAATTATGATTATGAATTTGTACAGCAAATTTCCTTTCATACATACGCCAATCAACTGTCAAGAGCAACAACTGTTTCCTGCGCACAAAGTATTAAATGAGAACAATTTTCCCACAGATTCATTTGGCGATATGTTTGCTATCACATTAACATTAGTAATACCACTAGTGCTTTGCGCGAACGAAGGCAACATCCATTTACTAGAGGAAGAAATATCGGAAGCATTGCGATCTTGTTCTTTGGAAGTTCCGAAGACTCGTCAACGTCGAAGTAACAATTATACGCGTATTGATGGGAACAAAGAAAACCACAATCAATATTACCACGAACGTAGAAATAATAGTCAGGAAAATCGGATACACGTACTAAATGGCACAGACTATGACTATTTGGGGTTTGGAGCTGGTGATGTTGGAGAAAAATATATAAAAACTTTACCCCGCCCGGCTTTGAATTATAATAACAATAGCAACGACATATATAGAAATAAACGAGATTTTCTATCTAAGAATACCGATCAGGTACATTTTGTTTTAATAGGACTTAGTACGTTTATAATAGATATAATTTATGGACGCGGTAGCCCGTAAATTCGTGGTTTTTTGTAAATTATTAATTTCAATGCAATAATTTGTCAATTTATCCTTTTCTTGACTCTGAAAATTTCTACATTTATTCATGTATAAAATAATTATATCGGAATACTTCCGGATACATAATTTTATAAAGTAATTTAAATGTGTGAGTTAAGGTGAATTTAGTCTCATAATATAAATACATAATTCGATCACTTCTATTACGCTATTCATAATTAATTATTTTCATCCATTTGTTCCTTTCAATAATTAACGCCTGACATCGTTAGCAATTGTAAAGCAATTACGTTTTTCAGTGCCTGAGTCAATGCGTGTTTGCCAATTTACAAGTGGTAAGTGGTCTTGTGGTTTATCCATTATGTCAAAATAATAGTTATTAACATTGTTAACGGATTTTCCAGATTGATTCTAGGGGAATTCCAAGAGAACCGGAATTATGGAACAAGCTTCAAAGTTCTCTCAATTCACAACAAACCAGTTCGCATCTTAAGGATCAGGTCCACGAGTGTTTTCTGGAGTTGGAGTCTGGTAAGTTCGTTTATTAAATGACTAAATGTTGCATAATGTTATATCACGAGTGATAAATACGTGCTATTATTAAGTATAATTACGAAATACGTTTTGTATTAAATTACTGTTTATTTCAAAATATTATTTCTCCAAAATCCAGCAGATTTCTTCAAATCATATTACATATTTTTAATTCGACTTAGCGTGCAGCCGATGATATATGGTAGGACAAAAAAACAATATAAGGTTTTTCGGTGAAATAACCATTTTTTTTTTTATCATTTCACAGAATCGGAAGAGAATAGCTGCTCGTATTCACATAAACTGGAGCGATGTTTGATGCTAAGAATCTCTGATCGGAAAGCAAATGTAACGAAAACCACGGAAAATAATAATGAATAAATAATAAAGGGTATTGGTAGGCGATGTCGTTTCCTAAATTATACTGATGATGCTATTGAATCATAATTTATTAGAATAATATACCGCATTCAATAAGTTGGACAGTCTGTTATTTTGTGCACGGGAAATTGGCAAATTGGGTGTCAAGACTTACGTTTGAGACTAAGCCTGACTGCCGAACGTCAAAAATGTATTGAATTTTGACATATTAGGGGCCGTTCAAGTATTTTATGTAAGCACTATAGGGGGAGATATTTGATTTTTTTATTTCATTACGTACAGTAATTATTTACTTTTTTACACATACTTATTACCCACACATTGTCTATGCTTGAAAACGAAATACATTTTCGAGGATTCCTACAAAACGTTTATTTATATTTGCTATTGACAGACGCAAGTCGTCTGACAGGAGGAGGGGATAAATTGCAGTACATCTTCTCACGTAATACTTGAAAGGCCTCTAAAAGGACACACAGCACAGTAGAATTCGAAATAATTCTTTCTTCTGAAGATTATACAAAGACTAAGTGGCCTGCAAGGAAAGAGTACTGCGTACCATTAAACACCTGAAAGTTCAGCGACACACCCGCTAGTCCCCGGCATTGCGGGTGTCATAGGCTATAGTTATCACTTTTAGTAATTGACCCGTCAGTCGTCACCCGTCTAATTGTTCGCCTGGTCCATAAAAAAACAAAGTGACAAATCCCTGTTTGTGTTGTATTAAGATTTGGTACTTATTAAATAAACTTCGCTTTTCGGAACCTTGCCTACAGAGATTCCTTTTTAAAATATATTTTAGTTATTACATTTTAATGTTAGTTTTTATAGGTTCGTATAAACCAAAAACTTCTGAACGCTGTAAAATATTAGTACATAATTACATGAACAATAGGATTAAATAAATAAAATAACATTCAAGTAAGTATCTTGTACAGTTCATAAGGAGTCTAATATATTAGGACCAAATATGTTAAAATTAGATAATGAAAGTTTTGTATTTATTTTTTTATAAATATAATATAACTGGATATCCAGGGTAGGAAAATGGCTGAGGGTGGTACACTAGTGGTTTATCCAAGCTGGCATTCTTCAGTTCATGAGGCAATAATTGCTTTGGCAGTGGTATTTTGTACCAAGGAGGGATACAAGCTGCTTGCTGAAATATTAGACACAAAACACTGTTCAAACATTAAACACAGTTTAATATTTTTAAGTTATGACAGATTAACTAGCGATTACTAAATTGAGTTTAAATCCTGTAAGCATATATTTTATATTTGTTATATTCCGCGTAGATATTATTAACAAAGGAATATGTGGGCATAGAGTAGGTAGTTGCGTGTTATACCCACGAGAATGTAAGTTCTATTTCACTATGCCTCCTACTGACGAGGACAAATCATTGTTTTTAATTTATAATATTACTAGCAGACTCGGCCAAGCGTTGCTGTGGCTAAGGTTTTTGTTATATGTACCTATTACATAGTAGTAAATTAATCAAGGGAAACCGTAGGAGAACTTAATATGTGAAACTAAACTACCTTTAACTCAGCGCCATCTGTTAGAATTTTATCAAATAATAAACAAATAATTTGCAATAAAATAAAATTGCGACTATAATTAAAGATCTTACCTATACTATCTCTCAAGTTGGATCGAACTGCACATGGTGCGCGAATTTTATTATAATCGGTTAAGTGGTTTAGGAGTCCATTGAGGACAAACATTGTGACACGAGATTTATATATAAAATTAAGATTATGAATAAACTATTAATTACTTAAGGTACCATGGTGTCACATTACACCATGTTCCACGTGACACCATGGTGTTGCAGCTCCTCACAAACATTGTGTAAAACAAAAAATATGCAAAAAATGAAACAATATACCGAGTTAATTTTGGAAAACAGACATTTTTTATTTTAAATTTAGAGGGCAAATACTTTTAAAAGGAAAATGAATTTGTTAAGAATTTCGTTACATTAACTAATTTGACCCATTTCCAAAATCATTAGTTTCTCTTAGCCATATTACTTTTTTTTAAACATAACAGGTGTCAAGGGACACCCGTTGGAAGAACATTGAGAGTGTCCATGGGCGGCGGTATCACTTAACATTAGGTGAGCCTCCTGCCCTTTTGCCCCCTGTTCTATAAAAAAGAAAATATGAAAAAACATACCAAAAATATTACTGACGCAGCATAAAATAAAACACATCTTAAGTCTTTCATTTCGAGATCCAGTATAATTAAAATACATAACCATTAAAAATACCAATAAAAATTACACTTTATGTACTTAATGTACTGCAGGTGCGAGAATATGTAGATTCAAAGTATGTAATGGGATTGGGGCACAATGAGAACACACTCTCGGTTGCGCTTGTACATGTTTACACCATCTACTTAGGTGTAGCAATGATTCCTGCTCCAATATGGTTAAGTTTCCCTAAAACAAAAATACCATAAATTCTATAACAAAAAAGGGAAATTAGTCTGCATTGTAAGAGAATGGTCACAAAAATAAGGCACAGAATTTATCATTGATATTGTCCAAGGATCTTAAGTTGAAAATTGATAAAAGATTCCTCCTTATATTAAATGCAGTACATAAATTTCATAAAATCCAACATTATATGCAGATTTCTCGAAATCAATGGCAGATTTAGGAGGGGTGGGGGGGTCATGGGGGTCATGACCCACTCAAACAAGTGATAGATTATAAGTATTCAAGCGAAAAGAAGATCGCTAGCATTAGTTGGCCTGAATGTTTGCATGTAACTCACCAGAAGTCAAAGATATTCTGTTCAAAGCGTATTGTTAGTTATTTTATGTGCTGCTTGTGCCTGGTTTACTAAGGCTTGAATACGCTCCATATTCAGTATAACAACGAAGGTAGCTATTTGACCTCGGTAAGCCCAATGCTAGTCGAGCTTCTGCAGTGCGTCCATTGCCGATACCCAAACTGATGGGTTTCGTAAGTCATACGGAAAATGCTGTGGCTGACTGTATGTTTTCTTTATATCCCCTTCAATAAAGCAACCAAAACCTAATTGTTACTGAATCTATATGTCGTTATCCTGTACACCCTTTTTTTTTATAAAACAGGGGGCAAACGGGCAGAAGATGCCCACCTGATGTTAAGTGATACCGCCGCCCATGGACACTCAATGCCAGAGGGCTAGCGAGTGTGTTGCCGGCCTTTTAAGAATTGGTACGCCCACTTACATACTAAACTATAATGTAAATCATTCTCGACTCCAATTGAACACCCCAAAAATTAAGTAGTGACACGAAATTTAAAATTCCAATTTCAATAAAGTCTTAAAGTTAATTTGTTGCTATAATAAAGTTATTAAATTATGTGTATTTATACGTCATTAGCTAACTTATATTTTGGAGTTAATGCGGCATAATTTTAGTTATCCAAATTAGTTCTCGTTCGGTCTTGACCGAACCGAGACCGAACGGGATGGAGGCTCGCTGTGGACGCCCTCTGCCCCACCTATGGGTTATAGGACATAAAGAAGAAGAAGAAAATTAGTTCTCAAAACATTAAAAAATTTAGGTTTTTAAATTTCGCGCTTTTACTACAAATGCTACCGCTATAGAACCTTTTATTATGGCGGACGATAATGACCAGAATACTCTAAAAGGTGTGAGAGAGAAAATATTTTCAAATTTAAAAATAAATAATAATTTATAAAACAGCTATCGAATAATATCATTGAAGCTGAACTTATTTCTGGAAAGACCAAAGGACAGACAGTATTTATACCTAGAATACCTCTGATCTCTTCGGAATTTCCATTTCAATTTAAAAGACTGCAGTTTCCAATAAAATTAGCCTTTAGTTTTACAATTAACAAAGCGCAAGGACAAACTTTAAAATTTTGTGCCATTAACCTCAAAGAATCCTGCTTCTCTCACGGTCAGCTATATGTAGCTTGCTCAAGAGTAGGAAATCCGAAAAATTTATGTATATACTCCGGACAATAAAATGAAAAATGTTGTTTATAAACAAGTATTGTAAATAATGAGAAAACGTTTTCAATAAACTTTTTTTTTTACTTGTCATAGTTTATTTTTTTATTTCGACTCTACCACATCATCTCATATCAAGTCCCGGGCGAAGCCGGGTTTTTTAGCTAGTAATTAATAAAATCAAAGAATCAAAGCTGTTTATTTATTAGGTACATTCAGTTTAACATAAACAATTGCATCTAAAGATTGTGCAACAGATACTGTAAACAAGATTAATATAAAGACTATCTTCCCACAGATGATGGAGGCCAACGATTTGGTAACTTTAGGCCTACCAGAGATCATTCAACGTTCAAAGATCTTTTCATATAATTTAATATTATTCCAGGCATGAAACATATTATCAAAGCCATACTTATTTTAAAACATTCCATCATCTGCATTTCTAAATAATAGAAAATACGGTTTATTTACAGAAATCTTATATACATACCACAATACTGATCTTACATTATATTAAAATAGTTATTTTATATGATTTTTTAAACAAAATTATTTCTCCCAACCAATAAAAATACATATGTATAAAGTACAAACTTAAACACTAAGAAGTCCCGAGGCGGCTTTGAGCTGTGCTAATTTTGATGGTTACGAGCTAGGCTAAAAAAGTTGAATAATTCATTATTAAAAAAATAATGTAATGAACTAGGACTACAATTTTGCTTCGGATCAATGGTATCGGAATTAACAATCTTTCATATTGTTAAAAATTCTTGTCCGTGGGCCATATTACAAAAGGTATATTGGTCCTTCGAGCCGGATGTATTTTTAAAAAATATTATTTTCTTTATTTCACAAATTATTATTTTATACGTCGTTAACATAAGTAAAACTAGTTCAGTACACCAAAATTAGCCCCAATAACCTAAGAAAGTCCTGAAAATTAAATGAAGCTCGAAGAAAGGCATATTTCGAAAATAGCATTGCACTAACTCAGTAATGAGATTAACTAATAATTACAACATTGGCTAAACTTAAACACGATGTGACGAAAATATATAAAATCCAGTAATTAAGTAACTTAAGAATTTACAGAGCAGTGTTTCCCAACGTGGGCCCACGCCCCAAAAGGGGACAATTGGATTGTGTGAAGGCTGTTCGAAAATGTATTAAAATCATTTGGAATTAGAAATTACAACAATTTCCTAGTAATTTCTTTCTATAAAGGGAAAATATGATAGGAACCATTTATGATTTTCTAATTTAAAAGGTATTTATGATAAATAATTGTATATATGCATAAGAATTGTAGTAAATTGCATGGCACAAAAAAAATGGGAAACAATGCTATGAGCTGCTCAGCTTGCTTGGACTTCACATTTGAGATATACAAGTTTAAAATTTTGTTAGTCGTCGCGAAGACCATGAGCGAGACATCTAGAGTTGGTTTAGTGGAACAACACAAAACTTACTTACCTATTAATTACATGTATTCACAAGTCTAGGAAACATTTTATTGTATCTATAAATTCGAAAGATCACAAAATTGATACCCAAACTTTTTTGAAGGTTCACAAAAATACTTTGGACTATAGATTATCTTTGTGTATAAAAAAACGTCACACAAAAAGGCAAAATTAACACTCATACTAATTACAATTCGTTTAAATCCCAGGAAGATGCAACAGAACAATAAATACACTTGAAGAAAACTGAAGACGAGAGTTATTCTCAATGTTGCCATGATTTTTCTAAAGTTTTGAAGTTTTGATAAATAAGGTATTTACAAAAATAGTTTTTTTTTATGGAATGTTACGAAGAATATTAATACTTAAACGTCAATAAATGCTACAACATAGACTAGTATTTGCGTTCCGTTTCACTTAAATTAACTCGCCATTCTTTACGAAACAATATGAGATACTTAGACATTGTGTATAGTCATGTTTTTTTAGTACAAAGCAAAAGCGCGGAGTGAAACACAAAAATGGTATGTGATGATTACTTTAAGTGAAACAATCGCAAAAGGTGGCTTCAGCAAACTCAGTGCTGTGTCAAAAATATTATTCTATACATTAAAATTATCGTGTTACGTCGGATCATCTGATATCAGCGCCTCTGACTGTTCATCCAAATCGGAAATGCTGCGTATCGTCCTGCAATATATTACTTTTGCTCAGATTCTTATGAATGTCATACATGCTATCCTATAAAAATATCCACACGTTTCTCGAAGAGACCTGTATAGTTAGATAATATCGCAAGCCATACAAATAATTAACAAAATTTCTTTTGAGGTAGACCTATTTATTTGTACACTGGAGTTGCTTGCTATTGTTAGTTATAAGATTGAGGCATATAAATATATTTATTTAGGTTAATTGGTGTGGGTATTATTTTGACGTTCTATCGAATTAGAAGCAACTATTAAGGTAGAATAATGTAGCGTAAAAAAAAAATCTTAGCAGAAGAAAATACTCACGTGAGCCGATCGGTCGGCCGAAGTCTGATTAGTAGTCTAGCGGCCGGCGCGGGTAGACCGCTCCTATCCAGCCCAGCGCAGAACCAGCCGCACGTGGCCAGTACGGCCGCACACGATCGCACCACGCCCCCCTCGCCCCGCCACGCCTCAAGGCACGCACACATCACAACGGTCGCACTCAACACGCTTGTTGCTGTGCGCGATGATGTTAGTGATTTACCCCTTTAAGGACATTTCAGTATTAGGAACTGGATTTACATTTTATAGCCCCATCTGTTCTGTGTATAAGTGTGTCAACTAGGATTGTTAAATTGCTATTAATTAGCTGATATCATAGAGTATTAGCTTAGTTCTTGACACTTTAGAACATATTTAGAAATGGAAAAAAAAACAAAAGTAGCGACTTTATTAAATTGATATAAATATTGACTAACGAACTAAGTGAGATGATAAGAGAAATTAGGAGAAGTAGGTACTCCTATGTGTCAAAATAATGCTGAGCCAGGGACAATTAAAACCACAGCACACACGCATTACACATTTAAAACGTACCTTGTTTAAAGAAAAACACTTTTTAACTGATTATAGTTATGTATTATTGTATTTAAACTTATAATTATTTGGACATAATTTTAAATTGACCGTGCTTTACAGCGTGACCACGCACGCTGTAAAGCACGCGAAACGTCGGTTTAAATTTAAAATTATGTCCAAATAATTATAAGTTTAAATACAATAATACGTAACTATAATCCGTTAAAAAGTGTTTTTCTTTAAATGTGTAAAAGTTATGTTAATAAAAGACAATACTACGTACCTTGTTCTTTAAAAGAATTGCTATCTCTCATTCTCTTTTCATTATTGTTATTTTGTGTTTCTGTGTGTTTTGTTAGTAATAAATATGATGTCTATGTTTATGTCATAAAAAAAATTTAAACATAAATTGTGTCAAAAAATTATTTTCTGGCGGTAGTCAGAAAAAACTCAAAAATTCAAACAACAACCGGCCAAAACGCTTCTTTGAACAAGATGACGGGTCAATCTTTTGATAATCTTTCGATAAATTTAATATGACTGACTTACAAGTTATTTTGCTCTTTATACCACCTAAGTGAGATTTTCATATTTCATACTCAACTATCACTTACCAAAGCCACAATGACTCCATTAGCAAAGGACTAAGAGCAGCATCCAGCAACAACCAGCTCCAGAGACGAGGAGAGGGCAGTTCCGCCTTCTCAACTCCCGTGAGTGCCAGTACACCGCCAAATGTCCAAATAAGACAACCGCAAACACAGCCGACTATACCTAAAATGACGGAAATTAAGATTTTGTTCTTTTGGGACGAAGAAAGTTATCACTGATACTTTTCAGCATTAGAAAATCCTATCATTAAACCTCATCTTCAAAGTATCAAATCACCAACTTGTCTTTAAAATTAAATAATGAAATCTCTGATCAGAAACATTTTTGTCGAAAATATTAGAACATTATCAAATACATAATTTTTAAAAGCCCGGGGTGGAACCTGGGATCTCAGTGATGATAGTCGCACACTGTAGCCATTAGGCCGGCAATGCTATATGGGCCGAAAATATACACATAAATGTTTCGATATGGCACTTAATTAATTGTATATTACGGGGAAAAAAATACCAAATACTCGTAATATAAAAAAGTGCGTGCGTATGCAAAGTACACGTGTCAAAAGTAAAACTTCTTTGTAAATTAATTGTTACTAAGCTTCGAAAAAAACGCTGCACATCTTCGTGACGTTTCATCCGTAAAAGTTTTACACTCATGCGTCTAAAGAAGTTTCTACAAATATAACTACAAATTGTACTTACCAACAAGTAAGAAAGAATTAATTCCATCCCCTTTCCTCAATTCCCGTCGAAACAATAGCAAATGTACTGCGTAACAAAGTGCCGAGCCAAGAGCCGATAGTATCGCAGTCCAATTATTCTTATGGCTTTCCGATAAAACCATCACCACCTTGAAATAAATACAATACAGTGCCTCAATAACGCCGATTTAATACTAAGCAGTACTTTTGAAGCTGCGGAAATTAGTTAAAACTGCGGAGCTGTGTACGTTTTTTTTTGTCGCTTTATTGTCCTAGTCCGTAATAGTTCTTTTGTTTACAAATGGGGATTGCTTGGAAGTACTTTATCACGATTTTGCCTAAAAATCGCAAGATATGAATAAAAAAATACAACATAAATGGTAAAGACGTCAGGCGAAAATAACGGAGTACGCAATAGTTCTAATAAGAGTGAGCAAACGAGTAGGAGGCTTACCGGATCTCCCACATAGCTCGCGAGTGCGTTTCCCGCCATTTAAGAATTGGTAGGCTATTTTTTGAAGTACTTGCTTAAAATCCAAGATTCAAACTACACCTTTAAAAACGTAGAAGAAATTATTCTCATCCATCACTTACCATTCCACCTACGGTGAGTAAAACTGAGAGAAATTTCGAGAAGCTGAATCTGTCGGTTGGCGCTTGGGCGAATAAAGCGCCAAGTGATAGCGCAAATGCACTTGTTGTTGACGTGTAAATTGTCGCGGAGCATGTCGACGTATGGAGCAAGCTAAGCCGATATAGATAATTTGATATGAACCACTGGAAAAAAAGGCAAAGTTATAGTTATATAATATGAAGACACACACACCCCAAACTGAAAACTAAAGTGGACGGGTCAAACAAAAGCCAGGCTGATGAGAAGATGGGAGGACGATACAAAAAAGGTATAGCGAGTTCAATGTGGATTCAAACCGCTAGATAACGCCACTTCTTTGATTTTCTCTTTGGGTGATTACGTCAACATTAATTATTTACTTTTTTACAGATATTATCCACACATTACTTGACAGCGAAATGCATTTTCGAAGATTCATACGTAAAAATTAATACATTTATGTACTTTTGAGAGCTATTCTTACTTTTGCTGACAAGAGGAAGGGGGGCTTAATTGCAGTACATCTGCTTTTACTTGAACGGCTCCTATGTATCTGTTTCATGATTCTCAATCTAAGAGGCAAGATCAGAACACACGCCTTCCACTTTTTGGGTAAAGGCAAGCCGAATGTTAAATGTGCACAGAGACAGAAAGTCCATTGGTGCACAGCCAGGGATCGAATCTACGAACCTAAGCGATGAGGCGTAGACCGACACTGCTCAGTCCATATCATAATCTTCTTAACATTTACCATAAACATAAAAAAGAAATTACATTATCTTATAACTTATACTTATATATACTAAATATAGATAGATAAAACTCACAGGTATCGTAAATATAAGTGCGAGACGTATATGTCGTCGAGTGGCTGCTGCCGCGGCACGTCTTTGGGCAAACTCTGAGGCGCGAAGAGAAGCCGACCACGAAAGACGGGCGAGTAATGCCTCACCGGCCATCGCGGCTGACATAACTCGCACCTGTCATTGATAAAATTCATGATTTCACAGAGTTAGCTGCCATCTTTTTTTAAATAAATCATCATGCGAAATAAAGTATTTTCGTGTACATTATTGTTCTCATAAAGTAAAACAATATCTGACATAACTTTATTATAAGGTAAGGGTGGCAACCGCAATTGTCATTATTTGCAGATGACAGAAGTGGATAATAAAAGTTCTGCTTTTAAAAGAATGGCATTAACTTCTATGTTTATGTTTGAGCATTACAGGAAATTAAAATTCAACATCTGTAACAAGAATAGGGCATAGTATTTAAGATATAATTTCTAAGGAATTAGTAGGATTTTGTAGCAAACTAAGCCAAAGGACATTTTCACCAGAAGTGGAATCAACCAAGGTTTCAGTGCATTGACCAATAAGCAACAAAAGCCTGTAAATACCTCAGCTACTTTGTTGAATCTGACGGCTCTTGGGGCTGCATCATCACTATCTGTTGTTTCTCCTGCACGGACTGGCACAAATGTTGAGTCACCCTGGTATAAAATGAAAAACAATATATACCGAGGCAATTTAAGCTAAAAACTGTACTGACACATAAAATATTAATACCATACACCAAACTGACTAGTGTTACAAACTGATAATTTTTATTAGCACTTAAGTCATATTTGAATTACATTTTTTTAAATAAAATCTACCTTAACAGCGCACTTCTTTTAATTCATTACTCATAACAATGTTTATTTGTGTAATTATTTGGTCATATTAAAAACTTTACATACCAAACTATTTGTTGCCTCACTAAACTCATCATCAGTTTCATTTACTGCTTCTGTCAGTTGCTACAATATAAAAAAACATATGAGTATTAAATGAGGTAAAATGTATACTGTTCTAAACAGTGATACAGGTGGTCGCTGTACAACTACTAACACGGTTAAAAATCCTTAATTTATATTTTCATTATTATATTTCATAATTTTGTTTACTTACTGTGTATTCAGCTGGTCGGCATGGATCCTTTGTAGGTGGAGTAAAACACAGTACTAAGAGATATATAAATAATAACGAACTTCTCACATAGGTTACAAGGAAAGGTCTCTCCAATTTCTTCTCAATATATATGTACTATAATAAGAGGAAAGTATTAAGAAATAATATATAAAAGTAGTAAATTATAAATCAACCTAATTACCAAACCTAATGTTTACCTTAGTTAATTCTGAAGAAATTACCCATAAAACAGCAACCAGTAATAGAATAAAAATACCAAATGCATATTTTCTTCTACTAAACACTTGTCCCTCATTTTTGCTGGTTTTATTACTATTCGAAACGCAAAAGTAATTATGACACAAAGTCAGCATCAAGAAAAATGAAAACCGCCGATCAAAATATAATAGTATATTATTAATATTCTTTAATCTTTTATTACTATTATTCGCCTTACGGCCAGGCTAAAGTCTGTACACCATTGACCATACCCTTGTCTTGTCTTACGTATAAATTTTATTATTATTAAATAAAAATATATGAGAAATTATAACAGAATAAAAATTTAAACTTCACAAATCACAAATCGTAAAACAGAAAATAGGCTTTTTTTTTTTTTTTTTTTTTTTTTTTTTTCCCTTTCTTGGCCTGCACGGTTTGTGCGTCAGCCATGTACAAAAGTTAGGAAGTGCATTATTAGGTTTATTGGATAGGAAATTACTACGGAATTTGGAAAAGGATCAGATAAATTTTATTATAAGTACGTATATACATAAAACGTAGGTTATAATTTTATATTGTTATGAAAAATGAAACTAGCTAAAATTTTATATACATCAATATTGATATTAGATAAAAGGACAGAAATAGAAGTAGGAAAAGGAATATTTATGGATAAAAGCGAGGATATAAAAGCGGAACGGTCATGTCTATTGCAGGCAAAAAATATATGGTTAAAATCCCCAACGTCATTGCCACACTCACATGTGTCGTCAGGCAAAAGGTTAAGCCTTGCCAAATGCAAGGGTATGCATGCATGGCCCAGCCTCATACGTATAAGGGTCGAAGTAATATCTTTACCAAGCGTCAAAGTAGAAAACCATGGTTTAGGAGGTATATCCCCCTGAATCATGTTGTAATACCGTCCTTTCGTCTGACTTGAAGAACGCCAAATGTTTATCCAAGAATTTATTAACTGGGATTTAGGAAGGAGAGTTAAATCACAAGAAAAATTTTTGTATGGAACCAGGTCTCCGTCATTGACCGCAGCTTTGGCAAGCCTATCAGCCTTGGTATTGCCAAAGATACCTGAGTGACCCGGAATCCAAGCAAAAGATACAGTGTACTTTTTGATGAAGCATTGATATAATAAATCACGACATGCAATAATTACTGGGTGATTATTTATATTACGGCTAAAAGGAAATCTTTTCAACGCTTGGAGGACACTTTTAGCGTCAGTTAAAATAATTGACTTTTTAAGCTTCATTATTAAAATGTACTCCAGAGACCTCAGCAGACCAAAGCATTCTCCAGTAAATACTGAAGTCTCTGGAGGTAATTTTATTTTCTGTACAATGTCAAACTGTTGATGGAAAACGCCAATTCCCACACACTCCTCGGGACCGGGTTTGGAAGCATCACAAAAAATTAAATGGTAATGTTTCCATTGGCTGTCACTGTCAATAATATCAGTAAATTTGGCATTTGCAGAAAGATCTTGTTTACTTATACCGAAGTCAAACAAAATAGTAGGGTCTAATGTTAATGCATCATAGTTAACACAAAATATAGGAAGGAATTGTGATCTGTGTGTTGGAGCTTGAAGAGCTAAGTATTTTTGGAGACTAATAATAAGGCATGGCGGCGATTTATGAGCCCAGTACGGGTAATTCATACATTCCAACAGAGACCGTAACTTAGAATAAAGAGGATGATTATATACTTGTAATGCCCTAAACAGGAACCTGTCAGAAAGAAATTGTCGTCTGAGGTGCAGGGGAGCTTCAGAACATTCGACCTGCAAAGCGTTAATAGGGCTCGATCTCATAGCCCCAGTAATTATTCTCAGAGCCTTAGACTGGATAATGTTTAACTTATGGAGAGCGACTGCATTACAGGGTTCAAGTATAAATGTTCCATAGTCTAAAATACTCCTTATTAGTGCATTATATAGAAGCTTTAAAGAGAAAGGGTGGGCTCCCCACCAAACTCCAGAGAGACAACGCAGTATATTTAGGATCTTCTCACATTTGGCACTTATATATTTGCAATGAGAGCTTCCTGTAAGTTTCGAGTCTAAAATTACCCCAAGAAATGTTGCTTCACTTTTAACAGGAACTCTAATATTATTATAAAATACAGTTACTGATGGAGGAAGTCTCATACGTGAAAATAAGACTATTATAGTTTTATGAACTGAAAGGCTTAGAGAGTTATTGTCCAGCCAGACTTTTAGCAACTGAAGGGAATATGTCATAGTATCAGATATGTTGTCAATAGAATTACCTGAGATATATAAGAGTAAATCATCTGCATATTGGAGTGAGTTAACTTTACCCTTAAGGGAGGCTTCCAGATCATGAGAATATATATTGTAAAGTAAGGGACTCAAAACTGATCCCTGTGGTAAACCTTTCCAGGCAATACGGGATTGGTAGGAATCTTCTGACATTACTTTAAGCATTCTACCAGAGAGAAGATTTATTATGAAACTTATAAAAATTTGTGGGATATTCAAATTAATCATTTTTTGTTTCAGAATTATAAGGTTGACATTATCATAGGCTGCAGACACATCTAAGAATGCTGCTATCACAGGCTTGTTGTATGAAAACGCCAATCTTAAGTCTGTCATAAATATACTGAGACTATCCATAGTACCCCTGCCTTTCCTAAATCCAAACTGGTTTGGAGATAATAACCCGTTACTCTCAATAAACCATTCTAACCTATTTTTAACTAAATGTTCAGAAATTTTGGATATAACTGAAGCTAATGCAATTGGTCTGTATGATGATGGATCATTAATCGGTTTGTTAGGCTTATGTATTAGGATAACTTCGTGAATTTTCCATGATGGAGGAATATTACCTGATGTTAAAATTGAATTAATTAAACTGAGAAAATAAGAAAGGCTGAAGTCATTTAGGTTTTGAAGAAAAGAATATGGAATTCCATCACAACCTGGGGCTGAGTCCCTAAGTTTTGAAAGAACCCCTTTGAGTTCTGAAAGGCTAAACGAAATGAGTGAATCACTACTTCTGTGCTGGGAGAGGAAAGAAGGCTGTGAGTGAAAAGAGATATTATCTATAAATGGCACATATGGTGGAGCTAATTTGTCTAGAAACAAATCAACTGTACTGCTATCCATAAAATGAGATCTAGGAGGTTTAAAGGCAGATCTGAATCTCCGAATATTTTGCCAAACTTCCGATGGAGAAATGTCTGGTGAAATTGAGGCACAAAAAGATTTCCAGCCATTGAATTTTTTTTGCTTTAATAATTTACGTGTTTTAGTTATAAGATTACTAAGAATATTAAAATTTTGTGTTGTAGAATTTTCTCTGTAATTCCTTTCAGATTTCTTTCTCTCCGCTACAGCCGCAGAACACTCACTGTCCCACCAAGGTGGTGATGGAATATACCCATTGCCACTTTTATTTTTAATTGGAAAAACTTCCTCAGCAGCCTGTAATAGGGCTTGTGTTAAAGCTTCAGCACAAAAATGATTATTGCTGTCATTTACTGGAGGTATGGTTGTTAAATTTTGTTGAACTTTATCTCTAAATAATGACCAGTTGGCTTCCTTAAGTTTATATTTAAGACGGGGAGGAGCCTTTGTCTGTTCTCTAATTTTTTGAGGAAATGATACAATTACTGGAAAGTGATCGCTTCCGTATGAAGACGATAGAGTCCACCAGTTTAATGTAGGAGCAAGGGAAGGGCTACACAGGGTAAGATCTGGTGCACTAATACCCTCATGGGGCTGTGTCCTTCTAGTAGGACAACCGGTGTTTAGAAGGCATAAATTATAATCATCTAAGATGTCCAAGATTCTAGCCCCATAATGATCAGACTTAAAACTTCCCCACATAGTATGTTGTGCATTGAAATCTCCCGTGACCAAAATAGGGCGCGGGAGGGAAGATAGAATGCTACAAATATTGTCAAAGACTTCAGTGGAAGGGTGAGGTATATATATATTTACAATACAAATATTATTTACACTAGCAGCAATAATAGAAAATTTATCACTGTGATTAGGGATGGGTATGTGAACAAATGGCACACCTCCTCTAAGAATAAGTGCAACTCCACCATACCCATCTGTTCTGTCTTCTCTAAGACAGATATGTCCTTGAATTCTAAAATTGAATCCGGGACGAAGCCAAGTCTCTTGAAGAGAGACGGCAAATGGTTTGTAATTATTTAATAAAAAAATTAGGTCACTTTTTTTACTATTAATGCTCCGGCAATTCCATTGAATCACCAGAGACTGGTTTTGTGGATGGTCTTGACTGTCCATTAGTTAAAAAACTTTTTGTAGAAGGGGCATCGTTGGACGGTATTTTAATTATGTCAGATTGTGAAAGGTACTGTATTATAGAAATGATGAGATCCTTTGTTATTATTTCTGACAAATCATTATAGTTGTTGAGACAACCTTTAGAAAAGGAAGGAATGTTGCTGTAATCTTGGATAAGCTCTGCATGCGTTTTTTGATCATATCCCTTACTTACATTTTTAGGACGAGCTTTGGGTTTCATGAATACTGTTTTCCTAAATGACTGTGTGGAAGTCTTAGTAGGGCTTGTTAAATTATAGGGACTGGAATAAGAAATATTCGGACCAGAATGGGCCGATGACGCAGAAGCAACAACGTCTGCATAAGATTTAGAAATTGGTGGATGGACTTTACTGGCTTCTGAATATGATATTGACTTTTTAGCCATTGTTTCTTTAATAGCTTTTTGCCTAGCATACTCTGGGCACTTTTTATCCGTTGCAAAATGAGAACCAGAGCATAAGATACACACAGCATCATCCCTTTCAGTCTTGCAACTAATACTTGAATGGTTGTCACCACATTTGTAACACCTTGGAGTGCCTCTGCATTGCATTTTGGTGTGACCAAAACGGCAGCAATTGAAACATTGCAGTGTGGGGTAAATATAAAGGTCTACAGGTAGGGAGTTGTAACATATAAAGACCTTGGGAGGTAATATCTTCCCATCAAAGGTTAAGACTACAGTCTCAGTTGGAATGAACTTGGAATTCTCTCCTTCAAAGATCTTCCTGTTTAACCTCCGAACTTTCAAAAGACTTCCACAATTCTGCGGAAGCTCAATGTTTTCTAAAATTTCTTTTTCATCCCATTCACACGGAACACCTCTCACAATTCCCATGCGGGTGATTGTGAAAGCCGGAATAAAGGCTTTGTATTTATTTGTGTTGAGAGATTTATGATTTAAAAATAAGTTAGCATCTTGGAATGTCTCAAATTGCAATGACAACATATTCCTCCCTATTTTTTTTATACTTCCCTCTACAATGCTTTTTACATAATTTTTTTTAAGGAAAAATCCAAATTGTATGGGGTGAACAGATCCGGTTTGATTTGTTTCCATGATTTTTTGAACATGGACAACATAAGGCGCAGGGTCTGACGCCTGGTAAAGCGACCTAGCAACGCGAGGATTAATTGAAATACTGTTAGAGTGGGCAGCCTCATTTGGGGGTATTTCTGTTGTTTTAACATCAGACTCGATGACTTTAGGAGTTATATTGTCTTTTAAATCATTAGGGAAATTTTGGGAACTTTTTCTCTTTTTTTCATTTCTAACAGATACTCTTTTTCTTTTAACAGACTTCGTGCTATCCGAACAGTCTGTATCGATAATGGAACCTTCCGTTTCCATTCCAGACGCATCGATTGTAACTACATGAGACACCTGGAGGGATGTCCCTCCAGGGTCTTCGGGCTCCATCATGGACGACAAGAGAAAAATTCTTATCTACATATAATAAAATAAAATAACTTACCAGGCTATTAAGACAAACTAAAAATATAAATAATCAACAATAACTACTACTATATACACCTTATAACTTAACTGATCCTGTATTTTTTATTTAAATTTAATTTTCAAAAGTTAAGCCAAAAAAAAGACGCCCGCCTATTTTTACACTTCCCGCGCTTTTTTTTTTTTAAATAGGCTTTTATACACAGGAGAAATCTCAGAAATCATATATGAAATGTCAAGTGATTGTCAAAAATGCAAATGTCAGAACATAGAACCTGCCATTTAATAAAGAAGGAAAATTGTTTTTTTACTTTCTAACGCTACCCTTTGTTTTGCTTACAGAGATAAAGTGATGTTATGTTGAATTTTAAATCAAAAACAAGAAAATAGAGAGCCAGTTTAGGAATACCAACAAAATACATGTTCCGTACACGTATCAATGATATATTTCTAAACATCAATGGAAAGAATTTTTACAGGTCACTGCTATGTCATGAAAATTTCGTGTAGAACTTGTGTATGTACAGTATTTAATATTTATGTACTTTATTTTTTGTATTACCAATTGACGTCAGCTTGATAGCTTGAGAGATTCCGATAGAACTATACCTACGTACTTAATAGTTCTACCGGAATCTCAAGACAAATATTGAAACAAACATTTGTTGTGGGCAATACTAGGGAAATCGGATTAAATGTCTTGATACTATTTATTGAAGTGAAACTTCTTTAGAATCGTTGATTTCAAGGCGGATGCAACGGAAAAGTGACAGTAAAAAGAGACAGAGACATTTATTCATATGATTTAACGTGGGAGAAAATGAGATAGATAAACTTCTTTCGAATCGTCGTGATTTCAAACCGGATGCAGCGGGAAAGAGAGACAGAAACATCAATTCATAAGATTTAACGTGGGAGAAAATGAGATAGGAGGCATTATACAGCCTCTCTTTACTGCCGCTTTTTTTTGATCGAATTTCAAACTTTCGTTGTTTTAGTTTTTGTCAAATTAAAGATTTATATTAAACTTACAAATTAAAATGTATAATTTTTAAAGAACACACACATTTAGATAGTGGAAAATGATTAATTTATATTTGATTAATTATAAAGACTTTGTTTTTGAAGGTTTCACTTCTACCATGTGTGAATTGCACAAATGTTTTTGAAGTGAAACTTCTTTAGAATCGTTGTGATTTCAAACCGGATGCAACGAAAAAGCGACAGTAAAAAGAGACAGAAACATTAATTCATATGATTTAACGTGGGAGAAAATGAGATAGATAAACTTCTTTCGAATCGTCGTGATTTCAAACCGGATGCAGCGGTAAAGAGAGACAGAAACATCAATTCATCATATGATTTAACGTGGGAGAAAATGAGATAGCAGGCATTATACAGCCTCTCTTTACTGCCGCTTTTTCATTTGATCGAATTTCAAACTTTCGATGTTTTAGTT
Source organism: Pieris rapae (assembly GCF_905147795.1). Classification (NCBI taxonomy): domain Eukaryota; kingdom Metazoa; phylum Arthropoda; class Insecta; order Lepidoptera; family Pieridae; genus Pieris; species Pieris rapae. The sequence continues at coordinate 757,739 of NC_059511.1, read as the reverse complement.
TTTCCCAAATTAAAAATTTATATTAAACTTATAAATTAAAATTTATCATTAAAATATACTGTTTTAAAAGAACACACACATTTAGATAATGGAAAATGATTAATTTATAAATGATTAATATTAAAAAAAATGTTTTTGAAGGTTTCACTTCTACCATGTGGGAATTGCACATATGTTTTTTTTTTAAATGTCTATAGTTTAAGGGCCTCATACTTATATCATGAAAAAAATGTTGCGTGTACTAGTACACACGTAAGATGTGAAACTGACCTTTATTTACTGTAATTGATTTAGTGGTCAAATATAATTAAATAAGAGAATTTCTAAATAAAATTTTAAAAAATATATAAATTCTGAAATATATTATATTTTTTTTGTAAATTATTAACTAATTTTTTATAGAAATAGATTTCATTAATTTTAGTATACATGTTACTAACATTGTTATCGTTATTTTGTTATTAATGGCTTCAAATCTCTTTGAATTAACCGTGGTAGTGACAAGAAAAGATGGCGCTGTAACGATGGTGATGTAACAGATAAATGTGACGCATAACCCGAACATGTGAGGCGTAACCGAAAAATGTGACGGTATTTTTTATTAACGCTGATAAAGTAGATTCACTTTAATAAATCTATCGTAAATGTTGTTTATGGGATATCTTGAAAATAGTATTAAGTTTTACGAAATAAATTTTTTTACATGAGTTTGAATCACTGTTTTTTATATATCCTATATGTACATGTACACTATGGCCGTAAGTCGTAACTATAAAATTTTATCCACAGATGATTACAGTAGTGTTTAGACTTTAGTTATAGGTAATCTGTGTTCTATTGACCGATCACCGAACACATTTTGATTTTAACTAAAATGTAAACTAATACTATTTACTAATTATAAATCACTTCAATTGTGGTTATTTATATGTAAAACCTTAACTTTTATTAACAAAAGCCGTAATTACAAACTATATGATGTCGAACGTTATAAAATTTACCCTGAAACAGGTTATGCCTGTATCAAAATATTTTTCTTCCTTACTTAACCCAGTTTATAATAAAAATGCGCGACAATATAGCAGCAGTCAGAAGAATACTACAAATGCACATGATATTTATGAACAATTTACTGATTGGGAAACATTGAATAAGAAGAAATCTATTAGTAAACCAATGAAGGCTTACTTGGAACGAGCAAGAGAAAATGATGATTTTATGAAAAAGCAACAAATTGAGTACAACATCGGTAAAAGGCATCTAGCTAATATGATGGGTGAAGACCCTGAAACATTTACACAAAGAGATGTAGATAGAGCAATTGAATATTTGTTTCCTAGTGGTATTTACGATCCTGCAGCCAGGCCGTTAATGAAGCCACCTGAAGAAGTTTTTCCAGCTAGAAAAGCTGCCGAGTTTGATGAAGCTGGGCGACCTCATCATTTCCTATTTTATACTGGAAAACCAAACTTTTTTCAATTACTCTATGATGCTGCAGAACATCTAGAAAACTTGTACAAATTTGAAGATAAAGTAATAAGAAACAAAGCCAACCCAGATCAAAATAGTAAACTAGAACTATCATCAAGTGTTTGGGTTTCCAAAGATCAACTGGAAATAATGCTTGTTGAAAAAATTTCTGATCTTGAATATGATAATTTTAAGTTAGTCATGGAGAGGTTAGTGTCTACACCATATTCTTACAGATGCATTGATTTCATTGAGAAGTATAGGAAGCCACTTGCCTCTCAGAAATTTGCATTAGAAATACCTAAGCCCAGTTTTGATGAAGAAGGTAGAGCATATATTACAACATATGAATGTTTAAGGAAGAAAGCGAGAGGGGATGTCACCATTCACTCTCCTGGAACAGGAAAAATTATAATTAATGGTAAAGACATAACCTATTTTGAGGACATACAGTCAAGAGAGCAAGTAATATTCCCATTGATATTCACTGGCCTTCAGAATAAAGTGGATGTAGAGTGCAACATCGAAGGTGGAGGTCCTTCAGGGCAAGCTGGGGCAATAAGATGGGGCATAGCTTGGGGCCTACGTAGTTTTGTTGATAAAAGTATGCTTGAATCAATGCAAGTTGCTGGTTTGCTAACTAGAGATCATCGTAGAAGAGAAAGAAAGAAGCCAGGTCAACCTGGTGCAAGGAAGAAGCCTACATGGAAGAGGAGATAGATTCAGAGTGTAATGTACAAAATATTTAATTTCTTCATAAATGATAGGAGATAGGAATTAATGAAAATATAATAGACAATAAAAAGTTATATGTAATTATTTTGTACAACAATTGTTCGCATCAAGTGAAATAGAAATAAAAGACAATCAAAAATAGTTTATTTCATTTATTTATGATCCTGAATAAAAACTTACATTTTTCTATAGGTCTTTTTCATTGTTTTTTTTCTACCTCCAATTTTCTTTTGGAACATTTTGTTCTTTCGCTCCTTGTTATAAAGTCTCTTCTTCATAACTGATTTCAATTGTCGTCTCTCTTTATGAATTGAACTTTGAATTGTTGTGTTAAAAAATTCTAATCCATCTGAAACATAGGTTTACTTCACTAATGCTATGATGAAAAACAACTGTTTTGTTATTGAAACAAGACATCTAAATAAGTGTATTTAATTTGTTTTCGTTTTAGTAAATTCCTACTACTTAGACTTTGAAAATGACCTTTCTAACTCACCTTTTAGTCTATTATCAAACTTTGTGAAAAACAAATTTTCTCTCCATACAGCTTTTACTTCAGATTTTTCTGTTTGAACTGGTTCCTGAATTTTAGTTTCTTCATCCTCAGAATCTGATGAGTCATATACAAATGGATTTTTTTCACCTAGGTCCAATGGATTCTTTACTTTCTTATCCATCTTTTTCCCAATTGGTATACTTTGTGTTTCTTGCTCTTGTGGTTCTATAATACAACAGAAAACATTATCTTAATTAATAAAATAAGAATAGCACCCATTTTGATACTTCCGAATCCTTATTAGTAGTGATTATTTTATAATGCATTCTCTGATCACATGTTTGCAAAGAAAAACATTACTTATAAAGCTATTGTCATCAAGACCAATACATATAAAATAAAAATATACCTTCCTCATTATTTTCTCCTTTTGAAAATAAACTACGTAAACTAAATGCTGTAGGCTGTGTGATACTTTCTTTTAAAACATCACTAACTTCATAAAATTGTTCTTTTGAGACTTCAACTTTTTGAATTTCCATTGGTACTGGCTCAGGATCTTGTAACTCACTGTCCTTGGATTTTTTCTTTTTAGATTTCTTATTCTCTTGCTTTGGTTCAATTGGTGCAAAGAATTTTGCATGCTCAGGTTGTAAAGGATCAAATCTCAGCATACCAATTTTCGCCCTGTAAAAAATATAGTTTATTACCTATTTTTGGCAACCTATAAATACATACTGAACCATAGCACGAGTTATTATAATATTAAAAAATTAGAAAACAAGTTCTATTTCCAACCAAAAGAAGCTAAAAGTCAGAAAACATACTTGACTTTATTTGAAGGATCATGTTGTTTAGTTTTAATTGGCACACCTAAAACATTCTGCAGGATATTAAGTTGTGTTGCCTTTTCATCTGCCTGATTTAATTCAATGTTCTCAATGTTGTCATCTTCCTCATTTGACTCTTCGGCAAATCTTTCATCTAAGACAAACCGCTTATCAGATTTGTACTTTGATTGTAAATCTAAAACCTATGAGAAATTAAAAAAAAACAATTACAAATTACTAAGGAAACCTTGCTAGCTGAAAAACTACCTACCTTGGGTAAGATTATTATTATTAAATAATTTTTAATGTTCAGGAGTAAGTGAAAAAAATAAATTGAACTAATTTTCTATACCTTTTGTCCCTTTCTTCCTTCGAATTGTTCTTTTATTTCAAAGTTAATTTCATCACCACTCCCATCTTCATCAAACAAGTCTGGTTTTCTTTTACTGTTTGTAGTTTCAGATACATCTTCATTGTCAGAAAAAAATATTTTTTTATTGGTAGGTTTGTCCTAAAAAAAGATTACAGTAAAAATTATTGAATTGGTGGAAATTACCTACAACTGTAAATTTCTTAATATTTAAGCATCTTTCAAATGAAAACTAAAATACTATTTATAGTCTATGTTTTATATAAGGTTAAGTTTGATTAAGTACATACAATACCGATTAACCCAGTTTTGATCATCATTTTCTTTTCTTTAAACTCTTGTCTCTTTCTTTTCATGGACTCTAATCTTTTAGCTTCAGATTCTTGTTTCTTATTAAATTGAGAGGTTTTAATATCAACATTTCTTGAATAGTTATTGTTTTGGTAGTTATTTGTTTTATGTTGAGGTTCCGAGTTAGAACCTGTATGACAATTTCTATCAGTTTTATCTTCAAAATCATTATCATTGATAAATTTTCTTTTATTATTTAGCTTAGCAACTTCAAAGCTTTTCTTTGTATTAAGGTTACTTTCAAGAAGCTGTAAAAGATACACATATTTTTTTAATTATAGTATTGATTACAGAATGTACGTTGTTTTAAAAGGCTCTATTTATTTCATTTAAACAACCTTTGGTGTCTCCTTTTGCTGAGCTTGTTCACGTTCCCTTTGAAGCCTCTCCAAAAAACTCTCACGAGCTCTAGTAACATATAATTGTCTTCCCAAAAACAATTCATTTGAAAAATGCTTCAAGCCTGCAAATTAGTTATTAAAACAATGAAAATGAAGAACGAAGAAATACATTTTTGTATGTAATAACTAGGTACTTACATGCTTCTATATTGTATTCTGATGTACGTAATGTGACAAAGGCAAATTTCTTTTTATCAGATTCAGCGTCAGGTTTACATTTAATATCAATATTTACTATTTCTCCAAAGGAGGAAAATGTTGCACCTAAGTCCTTCTCGGAACTACTTTCAGGTAGATTTCCAACAAACATACGAAAATTTGAATCCATTGTAACTCACAATAATAATTTTATAAACATTAAATGACAAATTAAAATAGTTCAATTGCTTCTAAAATAAAGTGACATTAATTTCACCAGGCCATCGTGACTTTTTTATTATAATTTAGAATATTAACCTAAAACTGCGAACGACTAATAGCTGTTAATTTGTGTTCACTGTTCCTCAATCCTCATTGATCATTCTGACATACTCAGAGTGTAAATATAATAAAATCTACTGACACGAACTGTCATTTTCATACAAACTTAGTTTTTAACATGCATTTGATTGACATGATTTTTGACTAAGTCCCCAATGCAAAGATACTTTACAGACTACGGTATTTCCCCTTAAAACTAAACAAACCCCTAAATATATAGTAATAATAATATATATATATACAGTCAAACCTGGGTAAGTGAGAAAACTCTATTAGTGAGAGTTATAGCCAGGACTCGTCATTTTCAGCTCCCAAAAACTCTATTAGCAAGAAACAGAAACCTCTGTAAGAGAGTCGTTTCCCCTCATGGACCTCAGTAAGTGAGACTGCTACTTATCTATACCTCTATAAGCGACAGTCGAGCTTTATTTATGTATATTATTTAGGAGAAACAAATGACAAATTTAACATCTGCTATTTATGACTCATTCTTAATTTTCGTGGAACTTCTTACCATTGTTTAGATCGTTCCAATGAAGCTAGCTTTAAATGCGTTGGAGACGGTCCATCAGTACTTTGAATACGCGGCGGTTGTTGATCAAGCAATATTCGACAAATTTATGAGTTAGAGAAAAACATTCAAAAAAAAACAAAAACAGAAACCCAAACGAAATTGACGGATTTTTTAAAGTGTAAATAAGTTCTAAATAAAATAAAATCACATCGTGCATGAATATATGTCTTGTTATTGCTGCGTACCTCTATAAGAGAGAAACGCTACACTGCATTAGCGAGAAACTCGGGTTAGTGAGAAACCTCTATAAGCGAGAATGAGATTGTGCTCCCTTGAAGTCTCGCTTATCCAGGTTTGGAAAAGAAGGAAAAGAAAGAAAATTTTACCCTTACTTATTTGCTGATATTATTCAAATTTTCCTATTTATCTGCATCAATTAAATTATCCTTACATTTAATCCCTTCAAATTTATTTACTTACATATAAATAATAAATAAACAAACTATTTTAAAAATATTAACTTTTAAAAAATTTACATTTTACTTGCTTGCTTCTTAAAATATTGATAATTTGATTGATTGATAAAAAAATCAAGCAAGTAACATGAAATTGGTGTGTGTATAACTTAAATGAACATTTCATTAAAAGCACCAAAAACAGGGTGGGCCTCAAGTTTTACGATTTTGAAAAAAAAAAAATTGGGTTAACTTTATTAAAAATAACATCATCTAGATGTGCACTATCGCACTGCAAACGCTATTAGAATCTTGACTTCTAATTGCCGAAAACTCATTCGCACATGTCGCGCGGATTAGCAAACATTTATCCGCAGATGTTGGCTTTCAACTGGGAAATGGTGGTTGAATTTTGCTGTAGACTCGACTTTTCATGTCTCCACATAGGAAAAAGTCTGGTGGGGTTTAACCTGGACTCTTAGGTGGCTATGGAATTGAATGAAATTGCGATAACATGGCTATGTATTGCTTAGTATTTACTGTCCGTATCCATCCGATAGTCAAGGTCCGATGATTCTGTGTGCTGAAGTAGCCGCCTGAAACCAACAACCAGCCGCCGCCAGAAGCAGAAACTGTCACTTTCGGAGAATGCAAAGGCTTTTGGTGTTTGAAACGTGTATTGTCTGAAGCCCAATAACGACTGTATTCTGTTTATGACGGTGCATACAAACACGTGCAAATAACTGGCGACGTCACCAGGTAGCCAGAATCACGCGCGCATGCGGAGCGGTCGACTTTGGCTACGCTTTCTACATGACGACGTCGCCAGCATACATTTCAATAAGAACTAGTTGGCGACGTCGAGGTATGGCTCTTTACGCTTTGGCTAACGAAATAGAGACACTGTCATCACAAACTGTCATTGCGAAATTATAGAAATTTACTTTTTCGATTTTCTAAATTCTACATACATTATACGTAAAAGTGTCTTGTCTCAGCCCCCTGGAGGTCTAGTCAAAACGACTTAACAGTAGTGTATGTAGAAAGTCGAAAACTAAATTTATATGAAAATGACAGCTAGTACTTGGTACCAACTGTCGACACTAGCTCATAGCTGTCATTTTCATACAAATTTAGTTTTCGACTTTCTACATACGTCATAGTGTTACGCTGTCTTGACTAGACCCCTTGAGAGTTTAGTCAAAGTGCTTTAATAGTAGGCCCCTGCTGGTTCAACTTCATATTAATTGATGGAAGATGAGATAATAGCCAATTTAGGTGATAAATATATTTAAAACAATATTATTATAATTGCACATTTCAATAAATAAAATGGCAAATTTAAAAAAATATATAGGTAAATGAACCATTGTAAAAAATGTTTAAAAAAAAATTTCACATAAAAACATCATGTACAGTAAATATTTTTTAAGATATTGGAGCAAACTTAACCGACGGTATGTACCGAGGAATATATCACGGCTTAAGGAAACATGACCCGGATTTACACAAGGTCTTAGACCGTGCATGGTCAGGGGGTCTCAATAAAATTATTATTACTGGAGGAAGCCTGTCAGAAAGTAAAGAGGCTTTAGAACTTGCACAAACAGATTGTAAGTATTCATAACTAAAATTTTATATGACTAAAAATACTCAACTTATGTGAATGTATGAGATTGATGTGAAAAAATGTGCCACTGACCACATACTGAAAATGTATTCACAAACTAATTGGACTTCTATAAAGAGTATACAAATTCAATGCTAGCAATTTACTCAATGTCTATATGTCTTCTTGCAACATTGTCCATGCGTTGAGGGTCTCACTGTCAACCTAATAGAATAAGCTGGTTTGGTACTCTTTTCAATATGGCCATACTTGTAATGTTTTCTTATATAAATTTCAGCAAGACTGTTTTCAACTGTAGGATGTCATCCAACTAGATGTGATGAATTTCTTAGTGATAGCCCTGAAACCTACCTAAGCGATCTTAGTGACTTAATATTGGACAATAAAGACAAAATTGTTGCTATTGGAGAATTTGGGCTGGACTATGAGAGACTAAATTTTTGTCAAAAGGATGTTCAGCTCAAGTAGGTACTTTATAATTATACTCTTTATTAGTTACTTTATAGTTCTAGCCAGTCTTCTAGCTTTATAGTATTTAACCCAACATTGGTATGTTATGTGAGGGAAATGCCAAAAAAACATTACATTTATTAAATGGCTGGCCATGCATCTTATTCATGAATGGGTGCTACGTGTGTTATATGAAATGATAATTTTGACTTTGACTTGCATAGCACCAGTGTCTGAATTTCATTCCAATCCCATCATTGGACACAAAACTAAACTTTGATATTTCTGAAATGATTTATACTTTATAGTAGTGTTATTATTTTTGTTTTAGATATTTTGAACTACAGTTACAGTTATGTCATAATCACAAATTGCCACTGTTTCTGCACTGTCGAGCTGCTGCTGATGATTTGGTATCCATTTTAGAGAGACATCGGGATAATATTACTGGTGGAGTTGTTCATTCCTTTGATGGTTCCTATACTGCCCTTCAAAAGATTTTAGATTTAAATTTGCATATAGGTATAAATGGATGGTAGGTAATGTTATACTACAATGCAATTGACAAGTTTTTTTAGAAAAATGTATCTTTCAATATTTAGCTAAAATATGTTTATTTTAAGGTGAAAGCTCTTTTCATCTTTCCATAATGTCTGTTCAACAGTATTGGTAACTAGTGGTTTCTGTGTGCGACTGTCATCCCTGATGTCGTAGGATAAATCCTTGGCTATGCATCAGTGAATGATAAACAAAGTTTCTATTTAACTTTTGCTTGAATGGTAAAGGAAAATATTGGTAGGAAATCCGCTTGCCTTAGACCCAATATGTTGACGGCGTGTGTCAGGCCAGGCGGCTGATCATCTACTTGCCTATTAGATTTGATAATGAAACAGATACAGAAATTGCAAAATTTTTACCTATCTTGGATAGGTCTATTTCATCAACATTCAAATAAAGCTCTTTTTCAGCTCATTAAGAACAGAAGAAAATCTAGAAGTAGTTGCAAAGATACCACAAGATAAGTTACTTATTGAAACCGACTCCCCTTGGTGTGAAGTTAAACCAACACATCCAGGGCACAAACATGTAGTTACAAAACGACCAACAGTTAAAAAAGAAAAGTTGACTCTGGAAAATGATAGTCTTGTGAAAGGAAGAAATGAACCTGTAAATATTGTGTATGTATCTGCAAAACTTATTTTAATATATACTAATGTCAAGAATCACTCAAAATGCCTGTGCAGAAATATTTTATAATTTACTAGCGGATCCGACCCTGTCTTGTACACAGAAAAAATATCTAATAATGTAAATTCTAGACTCTTCTTGAACATCAACAAAAATTTCATTAAAATCTGTCCAGCCATCAGGAGTTTAGTTACGAACATATGCACAGAAGATATGCCAGCTGTTTATTTACTGTATAGATAAATTGATACTGATTTGTGAATCTAAACTATTTAGGGCGCCACCCAAACACATAAAATAATTCATTCATGTCGGTCCAGATGTTTAAGAGGAGTTCAGTGGCATACACACATACAGTAAAATTATATATTTAACATTAACATTTTTCTTAGATTAACGCTTTGTTTAAATATATTAAATTCTTGCTTTATCAAAGCTTAAACTAGCTTTTCTTCACTTATTATCATCAAATTTTCAACGTATTTAATGTACTTTGAAAACAATACTTACTTTTTCATGTTATTTTCTTACAGACAAGTTTTGGAAATCTTAGCGGCAGTACGAAATGAAGACATAAACGAACTTGCAGAAGCTATTTATGAAAATACCACAAAGTTATTTTTTAAGGATAAAATGTGTTAATTTTCTTTATAAATAATCTTAAATTTTGATCTTTTTTAAAATATATTATTTAAGTAAGTTGAGATTTTTTCATCTCATTATGTGGTGTTTATTAACAGCGCCTAAATCTAGCAATATTATATAGTATCAAATGCAATAATCATGGCTAAATTTACTAAGATCAAAGGAATTATACATTGGAAAGTTTTGTAATGTGGACCAGACTGCTTGTTTATATTTGAAATTTAAGTCACATTAAACTTACTTTCTGATTTAATAAAATAATAAATCAGTGGCGCTACAACCTATTTAGGTACTGGCCTCAGATTTCTGAATATGTTTCATGATCATTTTTTAAATCTAATAGGCAAGTAGGTGATCAGCCTCCTGTGCCTGACACACGTCGTCGACTTTTTGGGTCTAAGACATGCCGGTTTCCTCACGATGTTTATCTTCACCGTTCAATGTTAAATGCGCACATAGAAAGTACATTGGTGCACAGTCGGGGATCGAACCTACGGCCTCAGGTATGTGAGTCGCACGCTGTAGCCACTAGGCCAACACTGCTAAATTTTCTGATTTAAACAATTACCTATGAAAAAAGAAACACATTTAAATTTAGATTCTGTATTAAAATTTAAATCACACTCAACACAAAATAAATACACTACAAAAACTTATAGCAATATTTCTACATTAACACTGTGATTTCATTAATGAGGGTAACTAGAATTTGTTTCAACATTATTAAATAAAATGCAATTGGGAATGCTTAAGAATACTGAACGCCTAATTAATGTCATGGATAAATAATAATACATTCAATCCATTGCTTTTTTAAATTAAGTTAAATATATAATAAACCTCAATTTAATTTTGTAATTCATTTCTTCAAAATACTACTCATAATTTCGTTGTTGATGTAACAATTAACAATTAAATTTGTGCTTGATATCTCATTTAAATGGATTATAAGATAATAAAATAATTGATCATACTCCATAATGTGGTGCCGATTTAATAATTGATGACCTTAGATGTAAGTTATCTAGTATCGCTAAATGTTTAAATCTTATAGGAGATATAGGACATTACCACTTTAGAAGCAGCACCACATTACAAAAAGCATAACAATGTCCAAACTGCTAATTTTATTAGTAAAATTGTGTCAACCTACAACAGTAAATATTACTTTACAAATCTATGGTGATGGCTAATTTTCTACCAAGTACTAAAACATGTGATGTTTTAATGACATATGTTAAAACTACATACAGAAGTAAAACATTTAATTTTCTGTAAAAAATGTATATGAATATTATGATGATTAGCAAACAGTAACCACACTCAACTTTCAAACATTAATAGTAGAAAAATCACTATGACCTTGTAAAACATGGTTGACACAATAACACTAACTCACTGTTCATAAACCCCTCATATGTCTTCAGGGAATCTTCGAATATGTATGTACTTGTTCACGGAACCAGTGGAAATAGTCGTTGACATGAGACCTGGTGGCATTGAGTGCAAGTTGGGTTTTAACTTGCAAGATCTCTGGTGCCCAGTCGCCTCTGTAAAATAACAAAATTAACAATATACCTGTAGTTCAGAGAGCCTAGAAAAAATTCTTGTAGACATGATAATAATAATATGTAATATTGTGTGTATGTCAATTGAAACAACATAGAAGATTACTTGCAGGCTGCTAATTTATATATACAGTGAAATAGTCTAATACACAAAATTGAATCTTCAGTAGAAAGTAATATAAATATTAAATTAAATTTAGCAACATTAAAAATTCTATTGAATAAATTTATTCTTTGGGCCATCATAAAAATTTTATGGACCAAAACTTTTTAAAATCAATTAACATCTACTTTAAATAAATCTGGCTAACCTTGAAAACAGGAAATAACAAAAAATTCGTTATTATGCAAACTTACACAAAAACTTTCGTTGCGAGATATTCAGCAACAACTTGGTAATAATCATTAGAATATTTTTTTATTGTGTTCACACCGCTCACAATATATGTTTGAGTTGTTTCAACTGCACCAGGGATGTATTGGTCTATAGTTGCTACAACCACTGGGGTCTTCTCTATCACATATTCTTTCATATTCCCATAAAGGATTCCTGTTTTCTTCACACCAATGGCGAAGAGGTCCTTAGAGAGCTGAGAGTACGGTTTTGAGAACTCAACTGCCTGCGTATAGTATATTGGTACATTTGTTTCAAGCCAGATGTATCCACGAGCAGATGAAGACAGAGTCTTCTGCCATGCTTTTTGACTGTGTTCTAACAATCCTAGATCATTCAAAAGTTGACCAGTTGTGCTTTCTGAAAAAATGTTATAATTTGATTTCTTATATTATAACACTTCTTTAAAGAGAAAAATTTAACTGCAAAGCATCAAAATAAGAACTTATATTAGCCTAAAAATATAACAATTAGAATTTGTTCAAGTAAATAGCACAATATCTATCCATATCCAATTTACGTAAAATTAAAAATAACAATAGAGGTAAAAAAGGTATTGCTACATCACATTATCATATAAATGACAAATAATTAATATGTTTTCCTAGGTATTAATAATTTAAGACATTTAAATATTATAACACAATGGGACGCTAGAAAATAATGTCTACTTATTAAACAAAGAGATTTAGTAACTTATACTATGCTGGATATTCTAATTGATAATGAACCTTAAGTAATATTATTGTGCAACAGATAGATAAAGTGAATGCTGTATATGACTGCTAATGAGGATAAAATTATAATAACTGTAATGTATTAATAATAATACTTTCAAATTATACAATGTAACTTACTCGGGAAGTTTCCATTAACTCGAGAGACATCATATGAAATAAGGCCAGTTATACCCACTAACAGGAACAAAATTGCCCACATCCAAGGAAACCGTCTTGTACTTGTCATCCTGTCTAAAATATCCTATAAAGAAAAATTTTAGGGCAATTGTTATGAACTGTATTGTAATAATTTTTATGTAATTGGAAGCAATTTTATCCTTATCTAAACACACACAAACAAAATATAATAAATGTGCTTTCAGGGTTTATATTTTCCACAACCTTTGCCTAACCCATATTCTATCGTTGTATAAATTTCAAGAACTTAAGACAAATATTATCACTATCACTGCACTAACAGTTTAATCCAGTATTTAATAACTGTTATGTTATCCAACATCATGATAAAAAAATGTTATAAAAATCAATCTTCTAGAAAACATTGGAAATAAAAAAATGTAAAGAAAGTTGCTAGTCAATTTACTAGTTATACATAAATACAGTCTTAAAAAATATCTCATTGAAATGATGAGACTCCCGCAAAGGTTCAGTATATATTGAATAACAGGGAAACAGTTACTAGCGGATGTAACGTGGTAAGTCTCATAGCTGTTCTTTTTACAGAGGTATTTAGTAAACAAGTTTTTCCACTAAAACAACGCCCTTTAGGAAAAAATACTTAAATGTGATTTTACTTTTCAGATACCTTTACTTTACTACGCTGATCTACTATGATTATTTAACCGTTGGAAGCTTTGGAACAAATTTACTAACGTAGTATTCAAGTTTGTCTTAATATTGCTTAGCTGAAATTCGATTTTTTCGTCAGAAGCGACCCTTCCCAGATATAGCTTACACAAACTAAATATGTAATGTATATGACAACTGGCATGTCATGTAGTTAAAGTTACCCAGATTATACTTCAAACGAAAATCGATAATCTGTGCAGTTTATAACTCTTCGTTTGGTATCTGTGTTCTGTGTATAAGATGGCGGTATATTTGAAATATATCTAATCATATACGTTATTTGTAATACGTTTCACACACACACTTCATTTTTATGTTCTAATTATCAGCACACACCTGACATATTCTGTTAGCCTTGACTACAGTCTCATCCTTTTTCTTCCCCTTCAAGAATTCACCACATACCTCCTTGTATTGAGTAATTGTTATTTTAAGTGACTTATGCTTTAGCTTTCGACTGACTTCTGCCCAATTAGTGTCTAAAAATTAAATATATTGTATAGTTAAAATTGTAAAATACTTAAGTTTACCAAAAAAACATTATTTGTTAAGATTTTGCTTACCAATATATTCAATCAGAGTGGCAGATTGCTTGCTGCATCTGCTAAACAATTGTCGCCACGTGGCATTGCATGAGTCATCCAAAGCTAAGCAGTTAACCAGGCTCTCGACTATCACTTGGTTGTAAGGATCCAAATTCGTTCCACTGAGGTATTGATTGGGTAGTTTCTTCATAAACTGATTAAAGGTCACTTGAAGTTTATTACCACTCTTACTGAAGTAAATATCCTGAAATTAAATAACCTTATAATGCAAAGTCGATTTTTATGTTAGACGGATATTGTTTAATACATTTTGATGAATTTATCATATTATGAACATACAATAACCTATCATAAACTAAAAATCTTTAATACCTAGATATTTTTTATTTAGTTTTACAAATATCAGTAGTTTACCTTATATTTAATTAATTGCTTGATAAGGTCACTTGACAGCTCCTTGGGTAGTCCATTCCTCTTACTGTTAATTGTATCAAACATTGCGAATAACTGTTCCTGACTAATCCTGGTATCATCCATTCTAGCATGCCTATCTAGGTGGTTGGATAGGTATGCAATTATGTACTTGGTGTAGTTCTTCAGCTCAATTATGGGGAGGAATATTTCTTGCCAAACTGAAAAAGTAATTCATTATTTTTAATTAAGTAAATATTATTAATATACCAACAAATTGATATTTGCTTAGTAGAAATATTATTTTAGGGTCAATTTAAAATTCGGCCTTGGAAATTGATGTATTTCCTATTTATACGACAATTTATCCATTTTCTACAATAGAATAAGCATGAGAAGGTGTTCTTTATGTTAAATAAAACTTTGTATATACAAAATTGTTAACAATATTTGAGTATAATTCAGACAGGTTCAGTCACACCTTTCAATGTGATTGATGACAATTTATTGTCCCTGTAATTTGGCAGAGAAACACATCATTGTTAGTAGTTACTACTTAAGCAGTGGCAAGTGCCTATTATAGTCAAGTTTTATAAAGTATTGCACATTATGTTATCATAATAACAATTTTACTTGATTGTGGTCAGAAAACTGTGAGTACATAATAATATTTATTTTAAAATATTTTCATTTACTGCACTCACACACCTATATGTAGTTTTAATAAACAACTTTCACAAGAGAATAGCATTCAGGTTAACATAATGAGATAAAAACTATGTAAGTTTCTTATCAGCTACCTTGGAACATGTCATAATGATAAATGATCTCACCTATATTTAAAAAAGTTATTGAGATAATGAACCATGTTAGGTTTAACCACTTTTGTGTTGTTTTAAAAAAAATACATTTGCCCGAAAACCACTGTGCTCTGTGGCTCATCCTAAATATTGTAAATGTGCTATTGCCTATTCAACAGATAAAGCTACTTTTTTTTTTAAAGTTTTGCGAGTCAAGTCTCTTGTCATGTTGATAGATATTGTTGTCCAATCAGATTGTGGTAATTATGAATTACTTAAGTAAAAACCATATGGAACAATAAATTCAATATTAAATATTTACCTTTCATTCCATCTGCAAAGTTATTATATCCGCCTTGGCCTAAAGCCCATAATAGTGATAAGCCAATGGGTGGGCGGTTTTGGTATGAGTTTCTGAGACTCACACTCTTTGGTAAAGAGGTGACACAGAATTCAGAATTTTCTAGAGCTAACATTTGTAGCAGTAATCTATGCCCATTAACTGACTGACCTGTAACATAATGTATTAGATCATACTTCATATACATATATATTATTAGTTTAAAGTTTATGCAGCGGCCTATGAGGCATTTTTAATCACTTTAAATATTAAGTTTAAAGTAAATGTCAAAAAACACTTTAACATACAAATAATACTAGATTTAAAAACTATATATATAATTTCAGACACAAACAAAAAACAAAATACGTACCTCTGCTCATGTCATTTGCAAGAGCTGTAAGAGTAACATCAAAGAAAAGTTGAGTATTTGCTTTTCCAGCATCTCGAAGTACATTTTCTAGACTAGCTCTTATGTCAATTGGCAACACACTGACTGGGTAATTTGGAGGGAGATTAGAAAATGTAGGATCATCAATATCTATAGGAATTTTTGAATTTAAGAAATTAGCTAATTCTTTCAACCAAACCAAAGGAGCATTTGAAAACCTAACTTTATTTGTAGCAATTATATTAGCTAGTTCTGTGGCATCAATCTGAAAAATAATTTAATATAAAGTATTTATAATAATTATATGATACATGAAAGATACTACCAAATAACACAACATAAATCATATAACTTCCATTGCAACATTTGAAAGGTTTCTTGTACATAAGACTGGATTATTACATCTCTAGTACCAAAATTACGCGTAAATGTTGCGTGATTTTTTAAATTACTATTTTTTAAATATTTCTGAATAAGATATATTTCTTAAAGCTCATGGGCATTGGGCACAATAGTAATGTGATATAAAAAAATTGATAAAATTTTCTTACTGCTTCTAAAGCCTCTGCTATTGTTTTTGGAGGTTTTGGTTTTGACGATTCTTTCTTTTCTTGCTTTTTTGATTTTTTTTCACCGTCTTTCTTTTTTTCTTTGGTTTTTGTTGTATCATCGATTTCCATGCCATCGTAATATGACTTGATCTGCGACGCTGGAACTGCAGATTTTCAATTTAAAAATTTAATTGACATTTCTGTCTTCAGTGGATATAATGTATTTAATATACTCACTCAAATCTTCGAGTTTTGGTCCATTTTTGATCGACTTTTTATCTTCGTTAGTATTTTTCATTTTCCCATTTTGGGATTTCTTGTTCTTTCCAACAACTTCCCATTGACCACTAGCCATTACGAAAAAGGTATTAGAAAATTGAGATCGAACTAGTTAAAGTTTCGTAAATAAATGGATAATGGAAAGCCGAAAGCGGTAAGTTACACGTCAAAAACAATTTACAAAAAACGTCAAACTGAAATTTGAAAGGATTGAAGAAGGCACCCTATTGGCTGCTTTGATTCCACTTGGACAAGACGTGGCCACTGTAGTGACAGATGCATTCAACGGATGCATTCACTGATGCATTTAAAATTTCAATGCATTTTTTAAGGAAATTAATAAACAATAAATAAAAAAACATAAATGACTACAAAAACCTTAATTTAGGTATTTATGATAAAAGTTTCTTCTGGGCTTGTGAGTATAAATATAGAATAAATATCGATGACAAAATCCTCGAGTTTTCAAATTGTTGATATTTAGAAGTCAAGTTTCAATTCGCTTTTGTCAGTTGTCATTTCTTACTGAAGTTTTCCCTGTTGGCGATTGGCACTTTCAGAATTTTCTGATTTTCAATGAAACAAGACACTTGAGAGTTGAAAGCGATTCATTTTCGTTTCTCAATTATTTCAATGTTCTCGCGATTGTCTCGTTGCGGTGTTAACTAGCTGTTTACTGGAAGTGCAGTGGTGTGCAGTGTTAAATTGTTTTTTACTTCGTACATCCACAGCAATGGATGAAAAACTATTGTTGGACGATGTTTCCAGCAGTTTAAGAGATCGAGTGTTTTTCGCTGCTAGAGATGGAATGGCTTTAACGCTTTACGCGTTATTGTATGAAAAAAACACAGATGAGATAGACGACCTTTTAAACAACGTAAGTCTTATCAATATCAATATATTGTCGACGGAATGAGAAAAACGTTCATAATAATGTCTATTTTTATCCGTGTAAATCTTTATGATAGTTGATGCGTGATTCTAGTGCGTTGTGCAATTATTTTTGTTGGGACAGTTTTGTTTTTGAAGGCCTTATTCATTTATTCATCCTACCATACATTATTTAGCAGCAAAACGTAATAATCCAAAGAAGTTTAATTTCACAGGAAACCATTTTAAAAGGAATTAATCATATTTTTGACTCAACAATGGAATTCAGTGGTGTTAAACTTATTTTTTATGCTTACTTATATATCTATATTATTGTATGTTAATGGTATGGTACAGTAAATATACCAAAAATATTTATTACTTTTATTAAATAGAGGGCAAACCTTTGCTTTGCACATTTAAAGTTAAGAGATACTGCTGCCCATGTTCACCACACTGCAAGAACATTGCTGACCCATTTTTTTAGAGGCTAATTACAAAACTTATTAAATATAAAAATAGATTGCAACTATATGTGTTGCATAAATACATATGGTTATATTCCATTTTTCATCTTACATAGCTAAGTTTTTAAAATTAATTCTGTATCTTTGTGTTTATTCAGACACACTTATATAGATAGTTTAATATCTTTATAACATAATAATTCTCAGGCATTTTCCACATAACAAAATTGCATTAAACCCTATCTACTATCTAAGGAGTTATTGCAACATAAAATTACATTTGAATTGTGAAGTATTATATTATAGAACTTCTTGAGTCCTAGAGTCCACAGTAAAGTTATGGAATTCACTTCTTTGCATTAAGATGTATTTTCAGTTAAATAAGGTCATGAGCAATTGGTTTTAATATTATCTAAAATAATATCACAATTAAATCTGTATCACTCTTTATTTCTACTTTTTAGATTGGATCATATCTTTCTGTTGAAATAAAAAAACATTGCTGACTGTTGCTTGAAATATTATGCTCTACTACCATAATGTTTATTTTAATTTCCTTTATTAATAACCAAGATCAAATATGTAACATCTGTAAGATCTATCCTTAATTCATGTGAAACAGTGCATGTTAAATGTTACTCACACTTTTCCTTATATATTACTTCATATTACAAAAATTCTTCATGGTTGGTTGAATCTTTAATATGAATATATCTTCTAATAATAAACTTGAATAATCTTGTATCATAGTTTGACCTATATAATATTATATACCTTTTAAATTTTTTCTCGTAAATTTCTCAATTTTATCTATTATTTTTAATTCTGCAGCATAATCTGCTGCTCTTTTGCTTTACCACTTGCTCTAGCTTCTTAGGGCAACTATTCGCCTTTGACATAAAGCACCCAGACTACATACTATACATCATTTAGTCATAAATACAAACTTAGAAAAAAGATTAAGATTTACATATATAGCAACATAGGAAAGGAAAATAAAGTATTTTTTTTTTGTTTCCATGCAAGTATAGAACAGTGAAACCTGGATAACTGGAAAGCTCAAGGGACCACAATCTAATTACAGGTTTCTCACTAACCTGAGTTTCTATTTACAGAGTTACATAAGAGCTTTGTCTCATATATAGATATTGATAA
The DNA here is from genome assembly GCF_905147795.1 of Pieris rapae. Taxonomy (NCBI): domain Eukaryota; kingdom Metazoa; phylum Arthropoda; class Insecta; order Lepidoptera; family Pieridae; genus Pieris; species Pieris rapae. The sequence continues at coordinate 738,364 of NC_059511.1, read as the reverse complement.
AACTATAGAAAACAATTAGGTTTCATGTTTCTAACTTATACAAGTTTTACCAGGACAAAATGACGGGACACAGTCAGGTTTGACTGTATATATAATTTTTATTCAATCCTTTATCATTATGTCAATCAAATAATAGATATGATATATTTTTCTTTTATTTAAAATATATAAGCTTATTAAATTATTTGGTAGTGACTAGTGGCTTGATTTTGTATACATTCAACAACACAAGGAATTCTTCGATTAGAAACTGAAGTGCCCTCAATTTCCCTGTCAATTGAAGCAACATAGATTCATAGCTATTGTACTATTAGATTTGTAATTCGTCACTTATGAATTATAGGATGTATGCTGTGATGGAGTCAAATGTACACCACTTATTGCTGCTGCAAGGCACGGGCGCGAAGCCGCCGTACGAATACTTTTAGATAAATTCCGTCCACCTGTAAGACTTGAAACGGAAGGCACTGTAAAGTTTGACGAATATGTCATTGAAGGTAAGCAAAATTGAATCCGTTAAACCGATAGGGTATTCTGTTCCTGGCGGTAAATTGGCGTAAGTTGGTAATTATTATTTTTACAAAGATATCAGGACACTGATATATAAAATGGCGGGAATTAACTCAGCCCAGCATATATATTATAAAAATAAAATGCCGGCTTTGTCATTTTGTGTAATTTTACAGAAAATAACGATATTTAAGTGACTTTAATATTTGCCAAAATACCCGAAAGCTTTGCGGACGAAGGTGCGGAATTAACATTTTATTATTGAAAATTGTGATTATTAATAATATATTATTTTACTATTATCGCCACTAATCTGTGTAATACTCACCTAACTAATCATCCATTAAGGAATTTAATAATACGAATTATATTACATATTATCATAATTACGAGATTTGTTATCGAATGGATATTCTAGTTGTTGATTAAAACTTCCTACAATCATGTTGCGAAGACTATTTTACAATTTAAGTCTTATCAGTAAAATGTAGAGTCATCAGTCCAAATAATAAGCTTATCTTGGCGCATTGCCGATTTGTATTTCAAATAAAATTGTGGAGAAAATGTATCTGGGCTTAAATTAAATAGATTTCAGAATTATTAAAAAAAAATCAAAAGTAGGCAAAGGTTTTATTATAAAACTTTTTCTCACCGATAACAGATATAAGCAATGATATGATAAATATTATGCAATGTCGACCTCGTATTGTTTTTTTTATCTCGGTTATTTTGGATAGCAAAAGATCGTGGATGTTTTGTCAATTGATATGCTGTTGACTAGTTAAATCATGAAATACAGTCAATATCTGTTATAACAACATCGGAGGGACTGCTCATATTTGGCCGTAAAAACCGATAGTCGTCACAGCCCATGTCGTTATTATTAAGAACTTAATGCAGTAGAATTCAGTCAGGACCTTTGATTTTGGTCAATATAACCGGTATGTTGTTTTAAACGATGTCGATCGATGATGGCTTTGACTGTACTCGAAACGTTTTTTTTTAAATCTTATCTATGGTAGAAACCCAATATAGATTATGGTTTTCAATTTCCGTACCTACTGCTTGCGCACATTTGGAATAACATGATAAAATATAATATGATAATTGATATCGCTTTTTTAGTTACGTGGTGTAACGTTAATTATAAATATGCTCTTGTTTATAAAAACTGGAATTTCTTATTCTATTGAATTATAGCAATTAGTCGTCTTTTTCCGTAATTTTGGAGCATCCAAGTTTTCTTTTTTCCGATGTTTTTCGTTTGTCTAATACAATTGTCTAAAATATAACACAATTACTAAGGGCCTGTTTCACAATGTCAGGATAAGTTCCACATAAGCTATTTGTTACTTATTGGTATGATAAATAGTATTTTTGCGTTTCACGACTGTCAGATAGCGCTATACGTCATGAAATTCGAAGTATCTTATTTGTAAATTTTATCTTTCGAATAATTAATGTGTTGCATAGCTATTTGGCACTTTATCCATACATTGTGAAACAGGCCCTAAGACTAATAGATTGCATGTGTTATTCGCAGATTAATGATTTAATTCTTGCCGTATTCTTTAGTAAAGAAGTTTGTTTACGTATCAGGCGCGTTCTATTTATCAAAGGGATGTACGCTCTTGGGGTCTTGTGTCGTTGACTTTTTACGCAGTCATCCGCCCGCGCGCGTGGCTTTTATAATTAGCTTGCCCGCTTGTACACAAAGAAACTGGTAACGTGTTCGTTCGCAAAGAGTTTGGCAATAATCCAGATCTTTGTGTGTTTATGATTTATAACAATTAAATTCTATTTGTTATAAATCGCTGGCTACGCTGACTTGCATTTTCACGAAACGCTAAAGTTTATTTGTTATCATCGCGTAACTAAGCGCGATTTAGATTGAAAGAAATTAGATACTATGCAAATAACGAATTATATTTTTTTATGAAGGCTGTTATGTTGTATGCTTTTAAATCTTGTTTTGAATGTGGATAAATACTCATTTAGTTGACTATAATTGCTTAAATCACAAACAAAGGGAAACATTTTAATTTTTATTTGCTTTTAGAAACCATCAGGGAATTTTTGTACTTGACAGGTTAGTTTTCATAGTAGACAAATAGTTTAGGTTTTCGTTTTCACCACCACCAATCCCCAACCAAATTTACTTGATGACTGGTTAACGGCATTTTTCGATATTATGTTTGTCCGATGCAGACTTCATGGTGTATCGGAGTTTTGTAACGATCCGTAAAATATAAAATTAGTATACAGCGTTGCAACTTTTTTCGGAATAGAGCGTTGACTTGTTGCTAACTTCCGAGCTGTCATAAAATTTGTATCGAACGAAAAGCGCTTCAAGCCGTTATTTCGACACGAATTTATAAAAGCGCCATCTAGTTTCTCCTTACAATTGTTGGTGAAAACGTCTCGAATGTGTGTTATAGAACTTGTCAAATATTCCAGGAGCCACAGCGCTATGGTGCGCGGCGGGCGCTGGCCACTTAGGCATAGTGAAAAGACTTGTCCGAGCCGGGGCCAACGTGAATCATGCAACGAAGACTTTAAGTACCCCACTGAGAGCTGCATGTTTTGATGGCCGCTTGGATATCGTGAAGTATTTAGTCAGGCATGGTGCGGATATTCACAAGGCTAACAAATACAATAACACCTGCCTAATGATTGCGGCGTATAAGGGGCATTTGGATGTCGTAAGTTTATTTTTACAAATAATTTTTCATATCACAGTATATTGTCTATATTCGGTTTGTAGCGACATCTAGTGAGTTAAACAGTAACCAAAACCTATATGAAACCGAAATTGCTCTGAAGTTAGCGCGGTCTAGTTTTATTTATACTGTTGCTAAATAACTACTATACGAAAATTTAACTAGTCTAGTCACTAGTTAGAGATTAATACCTGGAACGTTCCAAGGTTCAGCTGTTTAAGATATGAGATGTGACAACGTATAATAATATAGTTGAGGACGCTGCTGTAAACGCATGACTCATTGACTCACGAGGATTCACTCCTTTGTATCCATACAAAGAAGTGATAATTTAATAAATTTTATTCGGATGACGTCACGATAAATTAGGTTAACGTTAGCGTCCGTAAACCGAGTAACAGACAGTCATTTTAAAATTAAAAATAAAATTCTCTTCACTCCGCAAATTCTACAAGAGTAATGATAACACTCGTTTCGTCTAACCATAAAGGCAAAATATTATTTGTATCTAGGTCAGTTGGTTATGTAAATAATAGGCATTTTAAATGTATCGCAAATCCTATTTTGCTAAAATTAGCAAAACTTTAAGATTATTATTATAATAAGAATGAACAAAAAACTGCACGATTCCAGATCCAAGACATTTATTTACAAAAACATGTAAAACCTTATACTAAAAACCCCGACACAACGATAGCGCGATGCAGAAACACATAGCGCCATCCGTTGGTGAACTTTACAACTAACGCACAATTTTACTATATTACGTTCGAACATGCCGCCCACCATGGACAGTATGTTCATCCTCCTACCCACTATGAAATAACTTGTTAGACAAGTGGACTGTATTAGGCGAATGGTGCATAGAATGTGAGGTTAAGTCATAGTGGTCAAAACTAAAACTAACATAAACTAAAACTTAATACAATAAAAACAAACCATGAAAAATAAAAAATACATAAGCTTAGTGCAGTAGTTGTGATCAAATTTCTAACGAATATATTAACTTAACGATAAGATAGATGATAGGAGTTGTTATACTCACACTAGATTACACGTTTGTATTTATTAATTGTATATTTAAAACATTCAAAGACAACTCTTGGTATAGGTAATAAAGTTAAAATAACAAAAGTTCGTACTACATGTAACAAAGATAAACATCAACACCATATTGTTTCAGACAGTTACAGGTAAAATACATATTTTGTTAATTGGGCGCTTTATTATGACATTTCTGACCTTCAAACTAACAACTCTCGTGAGTCCATCCAAACCTGTGTGCTTTTCGGTGATTACTCCCAACAACCATCTCGCTGGAGGCATATCGTCCTCCTTGATTAATGCTACATCACCAATTTTTGGTTCTGGCGTAACGTTAGCCCACTTATAACGGTGCAGGAATTGTGTCAAATATTCATGTGACCACCTTCGCCAGAACACTTGAAGCATTTTTTGAATTATTTGCCAACGATTGAGATTTGAAATGGAAGAATTTTCATAATTCTTATCGGGTACTAACAGAAGTGGTTCGCCGACTAAGAAATGTCCAGGAGTAAGAGGAGTCGGATCCTGAGGATCGCTACTAAGTTGAGACAAGGGTCTCGAATTAAGACAAGCTTCTATCTGGTGCAACAAAGTAGTGATCTCTTCGTAGGTTAGGGTTGCGCTGCCTATGACGCGTCTGAGATGGTGCTTTGTAGCTCTTATTCCACTCTCCCATAGTCCGCCAAAGTGTGGAGCGTGGGGTGGGATGAAATGCCATTCAGTTCCATTGTCCGCCAAACTCTTAACAATTTCCATTGTTAAGTTTGACGTGTCTGCAGCGAACAAAAACTTAAGTTCCCGTGCAGCTCCCACAAAATTTGTCCCATTATCGCTGAAAAGTTCTGCGCAATGACCACGTCGAGCAACAAAGCGCTTGAAAGCGGCTAGAAACCCTTGCGACGTGAGATCACTGACGGCTTCGAGATGTATAGCTTTCGTAGCCATACAAATGAACAGACAAATATATCCTTTGTGAGCTCTATGTCCTCTTCCCTTAGTTGTTCGAATCTGGATAGGACCAGCGTAGTCTACGCCACTTTGGTAAAATGCACGAATTGGTGTAACTCGTACCGGGGGTAATTGGCCCATCAGCTGAGTCCTAGTTTGTGCAGCATGACGTGCGCATGTTACACAGTTACGAACAAACATCTTTGTACGATTTTTGGCGTCAATAACCCAGTATTTGGAACGTAGATAGTTCAGCGTTAATTGTGGTCCACCATGCAGTGTTCTTTCATGAGCCTCCATGATTATGAGATTGGTAAGATGTGATTTAGATGGCATTATCAACGGATGCTTTAAGTTGTCACTAATGTTAGCTCTGTCAAGCCGACCACCAACTCTCAAAATATCATCTTTGTCAAGAAACGGATTCAATGTGGTAAGTTTACTCTTCTTATTTACTGTTCCCTTCAACTTTAAATCGCTTATTTCTTGTGAAAAATATTTTCTTTGACACTGTTTAATACACGTAAGTAAAGCTTGATTTAATTCTCGGCTAGTTAACCAAGTAGGATACTCATTTCTTAATTTCCTTAACTTTTTGATAAATCTGTTACAATAAGCTAGGACTCGTAAAAGTTTTCTCAATGATGAATATTTTGTCCACAACTTTAATTCTATCTCTTCTACTATGTGGTAAACTTTCGTGCCTTTTTCTTCTAAATTAGTGTCTAGTATAGGTTTTCTTTCATAATTGATAACTTTATTTTGTAGCCAGGGGGAACCAGTTCTCCACATTTCCATGTTTAGTAAAGCTGATGGTGTAACTCCTCGAGAGGCACAATCTGCTGGATTGTCGGCAGATGAAACATGTGACCACTGACTTGCGTCTAAAATGTCTAAAATCTCCGAAACACGGTTTGCAATGAAAGTTTTCCATCGACTGGGATGACTACTTAACCAAGCTAGCACAACCGTTGAATCAGTCCAAGCGTGAAGTTTATCCTTTGGTACGTGCAGAACTTCTGCAACTTCTTGTAACAATTTGGCCAGTAAAACAGCTCCACACAGTTCGAGCCTTGGAATACAAACTTGTTTGATTGGTGCTACCTTTGTTTTAGACGTTATCAGGTGGACATGAACATTACCGGAGCCATCAACTACTCGAGCATAAATTACAGCAGCATAAGCTTCATTTGAAGCGTCGCTAAACCCATGGAGCTCCAGTGTGACATCTACTTTAGTACTTATCCAGCGTGGGAGACGAAATTTGGTAAGTTCCAGGAGTTCCACACGGTAAGTAGTCCAATAATCAAGTAAATTATTTGGTAATTCTTGATCCCATCCGATGCCTGAAAGCCACAATTTTTGTATTAATATTTTTGCTTTTACTATTGCTGGAGCTATCCATCCTAATGGGTCGTATAGCCTTGCAATATCCGATATAACCTTTCTTTTTGTTACAGGTATGCTGATCGGCGGTAGCTGCACGGAGTATTCGAATTCATCGGTTCGTCGGTTCCAGGTAAGTCCTAAAATTTTAACTATTTCATTTGATTTCAGTTCTACATTAATATCTAAGTCTAAATCTTCTTTATCTATTTCCTTTAGCAGATTTTCATCATTGCTTGACCACTTTTGGAGTTCGAAGCCACCTGCATTTAGTAGGTGGGTAATATCGTTAAATAATTGCTTACCTTCTGAAACTGATTCACACCCAGTAAGCAAATCATCCATGTAAAAATCCTTTAAGATTTTTTCAGATGCGGCGGGATACTCTCCTCCTTCATCGTGTGCTACCTGCTGCAAAGTTCGAACGGCAAGGTAAGGAGCGGACGCAGTACCAAAAGTGACACGTAAAAGGCGAAAATGCTGTAAATCTTCTGTAGGGTCTGTGCGCCACACTAAACGTTGATAATCTACATCTTCTCTTGTTACCTTCACTTGACGATACATTTTGATTATGTCGGCCACCAGACAAATAGGATGAAGCCTCCATCTTAAAACAATGTGACGTAAGTCAGGCTGTAGCGACGGTCCGACCATCAAATCACTATTCAGAGATACACCGTTCTGGTCTCGACAGGATGCATCGAAAACAACTCTGATTTTAGTAGTCGATTTATCAGCTCTAACGACCGCGTGATGAGGTAAGTAAACCGTTTCTTTTTTGTAAATTTCTTCTGTAGGTACTAACTCCATATGTCCCAACTTCAAATATTCTGATATTACCTCTGTATATGATTTCTTTAAATCTAGTGAATTTAATAAACGCTTTTCTAACATTAAAAATCGTTTAATTGCTACCTCACGCGAATTACCATATTTGCAGCTCGGATCGACATCTCTGAATGGGAGTTTAACGACATAGCTTCCTGATAGATCTCGCGTCGTGGTTTCTTTATAGATGTCTTCACATCTTTGTTCTTCAGGAGTGAGGTGAGTTCTTTTCAGGTTGAAGCTATCAGATTCAAGTTCCCAAAATTGTTTAAGGTTAAAATCATCATTGTTAATTTGAGTGTACATTGTTAATATGTTTTCGCAACCCAAACCATGTTGATCGTGATGATCGTTCTCGATTTTTCCAGATAAGATCCAACCTAGCTTTGTGTTCTGAGCTATTGGTGTTCCTGGTGGTCCTCTCATTAGACCCTCAGCTATTATTTGACAATAGACATCAGCACCAAGCAACATATCAATTTTACTTGGTTTGTTGAAATTTGGATCAGCTAACTTCATTCTTGGTAGATTTGGCCACAGATGGACAACGAATTCCTTTACAGGGAGGAATGAAGTTAGTTTTTTAAGAACATGAGCTTTTACACAAATAGTAAATGATTCATCTTGAATTGATTGCAGATTAATCTGAACTACATACTTGGAATCAAGTGGGGCATTGCCGTCACCTCCAACTCCAGATATGACACTGTTGCTTTTGATTTTCTTTAGCCCCAGTAACTGGACTGCAGACTCCGTAATAAATGAAGCCTGTGAGCCCTGATCTAATAAGGCTCGCAGTGTCATACTTGATCCAGAGTTATTTCTGGCCCTTACTAGGGCTGTTGCCAATAGAACTTGGTTTCTGGTGTTAGAAAAACAAGTGGTAATATTTTCAATATTGGTCTCGTCTGGTTTCGATGTTGTTGCCATTGCAACAACATTGATATCTTCTGGTGATTGGTTGTTAGCTGATACATTATCTGTTGATACACTAGCGTTGCAATGCAAAAGTGAATGGTGCTTTCGTTTACAAATCTTACACCTGGTGGGCAAACGACACGCCACAACCGAATGATTAGCACCTAAACAGTTGAAGCACAAGGCGGAACTTTGAACAAACTCACGACGTGTTTTAAGGTTACCCTTAGCAAATTTCTTACAATTTCCTATTTTATGCGTACTATCAGAACAAAAGACACAATTTGATTTTTCATTAAAAGTTACATGATGAGATTGAGTACTTTTGACTGGTTTGTTTGTTAAAAATTCAAGTGACCTAAACCTATGTTCTAAAAATTCTAAAAATTGATTTAATGTTGGCAATTCGTCTGTTAAATTACAAATTTTAGTTTCCCATAACTCTCTAGACTTGTTATCTAATTTTGAACTTAAAATATATAAAACAATAACATCCCAATTGTCAGTTACTATTCCTATATTTTTCAATGCATTTAAACATTCATTTGTGGTATCTAATAATTCTTTGACAGCATTAGAAGATTCAGAAACAATATTCTTTTGAGAAAAAAATCTTTTTAAAATACTATTAGTAATAAATTTCTTATTATTAAAACGTTGCTCCAACATACCCCAACATAGTTCATAATTTTCACTTGTAACCGGCAGATGTCGTAACAACTGCTCGGCTTCACCAGTCAGGTAACTTTTAAGGTAATGCAACTTTTGCACTGCTTGCAACGATTTGTTGCTGTGTATTAATGATTGAAACAGGTCACGAAATGTGTTCCATTGTGAGTAGTGGCCAGAAAAGATAGGTATTGTTATTTTCGGTAATTTAACTTCACTGTAATTGTTGCTTACTAGGTCACTCGTAACTAAAAAGCTATTTTTAAATTTAGTCAATTTTTCCTTAATATCAATTTTGTATTCACTATATAAATCTTCTGTCTCTCCATATAAATCTTTTAAATTGTACTCCGATTCATCATAATCTTCCTCACCATAATTACCTATTAAGTTCTTGTGTGTCTCTTCAAATGTTGACCATTGCTTTTCCAATTGTTCCAATCTGGTTTCCAAATAACTTTCTGAAATTCTATCTTTTGGTGTTTTCTTAAAATTGGTATAAGCTCTTTTTAGTGTTTTGTTAATATCTTTCTGTACTCTTATAAGTGATTGCATTGTGATCGTGATTTTTCTAAGTCCCAATAATAATATAGACTTGTAAGATTTTCAATTAGCAAATCACAAATTTTTCTAAGTCTTTGGTGTACTAACTTCGACTTAGGCAAAATCGGGCATGGATTCCCCGTCTCAACCACTTTTGCCTTAATTATTTTACAAGTCCATGCACTATCTTAATTTCTCACTGAGTAATTTTACTAGAGTTCAAACTTCAAATTTGTTAGGTAAAGTTTCAAAGTACTTACAGTTTTAGTGACCTTTACACTTACACACCACACTTATTAACTTCTGCACACTAACACTAGGGGGCGCCACTACTGCTTCCAGATGGTTTCGTTTTCTCCAATCACTGTTGTATCCGGCTCGAAGGACCATGAACAAAAAACTGCACGATTCCAGATCCAAGACATTTATTTACAAAAACATGTAAAACCTTATACTAAAAACCCCGACACAACGATAGCGCGATGCAGAAACACATAGCGCCATCCGTTGGTGAACTTTACAACTAACGCACAATTTTACTATATTACGTTCGAACAAAGAATATTATTATGTTATTCTATACTAGCAGACTCGGCCAAGCGTTGCTGTGGCTAAGGTTTTTGTTATATTACATAGTAGTAAATTAATGAAGGGAAACCGTAGGAGAACTTATGTGAAACGTTGGTACCACGACACGGACCTAAACTAAACTACCTTTAACTCAGCGCCATCTGCTAGAATTGTATCAAATAATAAACAAATGTTAATGTTATCGTAATTTTAGTAAGGATGCCTATTTTTTTTTGAAAATGAAATATAGCCTATGTCACTCAGGAATGATGTAGCTTTCCAACAGTGAAAGAATTTTTCAAATCTGCCAAGTAGTTTCGGAGCCTATTCAATTCATACAAACAAACAAAAAATCAAACCTTTCCTCTTTATAATATTAGTATAGATAAATTGTATATATATGAGTTGCGACGCCAATTTGTGCCTTCAAATAATTAAGATGTACTCTTAAACGCGCTAAAACAATTCGTATGCCTCAAAACTTGGCAATTAAACAGTGGCGGAGTTTCTTGCCCGCTTTACGCCCTTTTAAACTGGTAGTAAATGTAACTTTAGAATCAATTTAACATCTGTTGACGTTCACAAGTGTACTCGGTTACCTATATGAATAAAGTTATTTTGAGTTTTATACAATTTCTCGACCTCTCCTCTTCTCGACCTCTTTTCCCGACAAAAGAGGCACGTAGAAGGCTCGACACGTGTTACCGAATCCGAGTGATCCAATCGCGATAGCCAACGACATTAAAAGCAGCCCGCGCGATAAACAACCGATTTCTCCGGAGAAGCCGTGACGTACTTGACTCACTCCAGTCAAATCTCGTCCTGCTCTTCAGGCGATTGATCACTCCGTGACGGCTCGAACCGCAGAGACTTGCAGGAGATGCTCTTGAGCGCGGAGAAATGCCAATTCTGGTCCTGAAGGCCAATAGTAAGGCCCAGATTCTAGAAGAAATATAGCCACTAGACCTGGCCAGTCGCTGATCCTTTGGAGGTCGAAGGAAGTGTACTACACGCACAAATCAACTTGGCACCTGATTTGGCGATAGACACTTGGCGAGATGGCTAGTTAACTTATGTGTCTTCAAATCAAATCAAAACTCGTTTATTCAGTTTAGATGCGTATTAATGCATGCTTATGAATGTCAAAAACGTTTACAAAATTCGCGAAAGAGCAAAACGACCAGGAGGCCTTGTTCTGAGAAGAACGGGCAAGGAACTCGTCAAGTTTTACCCTCCCTCTACATAACAATAATTCAAAGGAAAATGTCATAAATGTTCGTTCAGAATACGTTGATTGAAATGGATAATTGTTTCAGGTACAATTTTTATTGGAGAGTGGAACAAGAGTGGACGATAGGGCACTTTGCGGTGCGACTGCGTTGCATTTTGCAGCTGAATGTGGACATGCAGCCGTCGTTTGCGCACTGATGGACCACAACGCCAAAATGTTGACTAACCAGAACGGTAAGAGAGTGTGGACATTGTGATTCCTGTGTGTAAAGGTTGTATCTCAGCCCTGTATTAATATTTTAGAAAATTTATGCACAGAAATATACATATCTTTAAGTCGAAGTAAGAAGTAGACATGGGGAGACATCAATCTGAAACTGTTTAGGAAAACACCTTTTGTATGGAAATAATTTTCCTAAAGAATGAAAAGGTCTTCCGACTACAGTTAATTTCTTTTTTGACGTTCATAAGTTTACTTGTTTACCTATATGAATAAAGATATTTTTGTTTGTCTGTTTATAGTCGTAAATTAATTTTATATTGCAGACATGACACCGCTGCAGTGCGCAGCGGAACGTGCGCGCGCGTCGGTAGTGGAAATACTCGCGGCGAGACCGGATGTTACGCGCGCTCAGGCGATCGACGCTTTCGAGTTACTCGGCGCTTCGTTTGCTAATGACAAAGAATATTATTGTTTACGGGTAAGATTATATTTGACAGCGCATTGCTAGCGCCATCTATTGAAATAGGTCGGAACGAGATTTGACAACTGTCAGTTTGGCGGAGCACGACGTCTATGGTCAGCGCGGCCATTTTGAACTTCACTTGGTTTCGAAGTTCGAATGTCAGCGGCGCACCACGTTTGCGACGAATCGCATTTGTTCCGAGTCATCTTGTGCCATGTTGTTTCAAAACTAATTGAAAGTGATTGATTAAGTGATTTCCTAATTACTAGTGAATAGGTTTTAGTGAATTTCTGTAAGAGAGATACACTAAAATCTTGGGCGATTTCGATTGTGACTTACATGATTCTGTTCCTACCCTCATAACAATTTAATTACGACATGGCCGATTCTGATGATGAAATCTTCATATTAAATAATTTTTAGTGATTTTTTATTAATATAAATGAAAATAATTGATTGACAGATGGCGTATCAATACCTGCACAGAGCAATGACGATGAGATACGACACTCGATATGGCCAGTTGCTGAAGAAACCTGCCGATCCCATACCGGCTTATGATAACTGGCGAGAAAGTACCACTTTAGAGGTAGTTTCAAAAATATATTATAACTTTACTTCAATTATATTTTTTAAATACTACTTAAATAAAATCAGTCTTGACGCCGCTTCAAAAACTTCCTCATATCATTTTTGGTGAGGTGGAAAATAACAATATTTATATTATTATCATGAATTAATTGTTTTTGACCCCAGGAGGTGGAGAGATTACATGGAAACCCACACGCGTTGCACATGGAAGGTCTGACAGTCCGCGAGCGGATTCTCGGTCGCCAATGTCCAGATCTGCCCCACCCGGTCGTGTTTCGGGGCGCGGTTTTTGCTGACGAAGCAAGGTTCGAACGGTGCCTCGCGTTGTGGAGACACGCCCTTACACTACGGATTCTCAATTCTGTGAGTTTATATAATTAATTTATTGTTCAGCTAAGAATAAAAGTTATCATTGAAAGACATAAACAAAATAATAAAGCAAGTACATTTCTGCCCGTCACACGGCATCCATTTACAGATTTTCATAGTCCCTGACTCATAACACTTTTCTTTTTTCCAGGTGTCGGTTGTGAAAGATCTACTGAGGTTCGCTCAGGTTTTTTCGCAGATGATTCATATTGGAATTGAATTACCGCTTTTTCAGGTAATCTTATTCGATTTATTATTAAAATTGCACGGTGTAGAATGAATATAGAATGTAGAGACTCCTTTTCCGCACTTAGACTCTTAGCAGGTCCGTTGTGCGTGAAGTCCTGGCTAACTAAGCCAGCCTAACTCCTTCCAGAAGCACAGAAGCTTCCTGGGCACTTCGCAGGCTTCTCGGAGCGACCTCACTGTTTTGAGGATATCTGTACGTTGTTTAGCCACAGCCTCGCATTCCAGGACTACGTGGGTGACTGTTTCCTCTGCGCTGAGACAGCCTCTGCACACGGGGCTATCTGTCACGCCTAGGACAAAAAGATGTTTGTTGAGGAGACAATGGCCCGTGATTGTACCTATCATTGTTCTGAGACTAGTTCTGTTAAGGTTTAGTAGCTGTTTTGTCATTTTTGGGTTAGCTGCCGGCATAGCCATTTTGGATTGCCTACAGTCCTCACTTCGTGACCAGCGTTGTTGCTGGAGTTCTTCTGATCTTTGGCGAATCCATGCTCGCACCTGCGAGAAGGGCAAGGGCAGGAGAGGATACGGGCCAGCAGGCAATATGTCCGAGCCTCTTCTCGCAAGTTCATCGGCAGCATCATTGCCAAGAGATCCACTATGTCCTTTAATCCACTGTAGGGTAACCCTGTTTGTCAGGGCTATTTCCTCCAGTGCATTATGACATTCTAGTACCAGCAAATTATTTGTCGTTTTGCTTGCTAGTGCCAACAGCACAGACGCACTGTCGGATACAAACTTAATGCAAAAGTTGTTTACTCTTAGTCGCTGCACGACTCTGGCTGCTTCTGTCAGGGCGACACATTCGCATTGAAAAATCGAGCTGTGCGTGCCTAGAGATAAGTGTGTGTTAATGTTGAGATCCAAGGAGAATATGCCAGCGCCGGAGCCACGCCCTGTTTTTGAGCCATCAGTATATATTCGAAGCTCATTCAGGATCGATCGATCACATTTCTCTTCTTTCATTTGGACCTGGTATTTCTTGTTTATTATATGTTGGTTAACGATCCTATCGCATGGCGCGGCTATTAGAGGTTGGTACTCTATTGCCCTGTTGAGAATCGCTGTGTGTGCGCTATAGTGATTTTTGCCCCATAGATCCAATATCATAAGCCTAATAATGGCTGCTAATGCTGCCTCCTGCTGTATGTGTAGATCCAGGGGTACAATTTTTAGGGCCAACTCCATTGCTGCAGTTGGTGTTGTTTTCATGCAACCACAGGTAGCCGATAGAGCGAGCCTTTGGAAGCGCCCAAGTTTCGTTATTGTCGTTTGTAGTTCTGTTCTCGGCCACCATACCAGGGCACCATGAGCTAGCATTGGCCTTATTACGGCAGTGTATAGCCATAGGGTGATTCTGGGTGATAGGCCCCATTTGACGCCTAGCATCTTTTTGCATTGATAAAAGGCGATCGTTGCTTTGTTTAGTTTATGTTCAAGGTGTTTGTTCCATAGCAGTTTACTGTCCAGAATCACACCTAAGTATTTAACACTTTCTTTTAGTTTTAGTTCAGTGTTGAAGAGTTTCGGTAGCTTGTGCGGTCCGAGAACTCTCCTGTTTGTAAATAGCACTAGTTCCGTTTTTAATGGATTGACAGATAGCTCGTGCTGATTGCACCATCTCTCAATTACTCTGAAAGCTCTTCCCATGAGATCGCATAAGGTGCTTTCAAAGTTTCCCGATGCTAAGATAGCTATGTCATCCGCATACCCTACTGTGTAAAGATTGATAGCATTTAGTTCTGTAATGAGCTCATTTACCACTAGATTCCACAAGAGCGGCGAAAGGACGCCACCCTGTGGGCAGCCCCTGCAGACAATGCCTCTTGTAGTGGTATTTACGGTGAACTGTATAGCTCGTTGTTTTAACATATTATTGATCCACTCTGTAAGAGTCGTTGGTACTCCACAAGATACAAGCGCTCTGGTAATGCTCGCGAAATTCGTTTTGTCAAAGGCACCTTCAATGTCAATAAATGCGCCAAGGGTTGACTGCTTTATCTTCAATGAGTTGCCTATGCGGGAAACAACGTTATGGAGTGATGATTCCGTTGATTTGCCTGAGCTGTAGGCATGCTGATTGGGATGTAAAAATCTAGACAGGGATACCCGACTACGAATCTCCAGATCTCCCAGCCTCTCCAGCGTCTTGAGAAAGAATGAAGTGAGACTGATGGGCCTGAATGATTTGGCCTGGGTATAGTCCTCTCTACCCGGTTTTGGGATAAAAATGATTTTCACTTCTCTCCATTTCAGAGGTATATAGCGGTGAGCTAAGCAGGCTCGAAATACTGGTACCAGATGGTTCACCAAGATATTCCCACTCCATCTTAGTAGACCTGGGAATATGCCGTCCAAGCCAGCCGCTTTGAATGGTAGAAATGAGTTGATTGCCCATGTTACTTTTTCTTTCGTGATTATTTTGTCAGCTACCTGCCAGTCGGAGTTGATGGTGGTTCTTTCCGAATGGGGTTGCCATGATTGCTCGTTGGTGATTACACAGCCTGGAAAGTGAGTCTCCAGTAGTAATTCACAGGTTTCAGTTTCGGTTTTTGTAAATGTTTTGTCTGGTTTTTTAAGGCAACCTATCGAGTGATGGGTCTCACTGGAGAGACACGATTTGACTCTACTTGCCTGGTTATTGTTTTCAATACTAGTGCAGAAGTGCCTCCAGCACTCCTGCCTTCTAATACGAAGAAGTTTTTTGAATCGCCGTCTTGCGACTGTGTAGTTGTCCCAGTCGGAGGGTAACATTGTGTTACTCGCTCTATTGAAAAGCTTCCTGACTTTCCGGCGGTGCCTTTCCAGCTCGGGGCACCACCAGTTCTGTTTACCCCCCCATCTTGGAATGGTGAGGGGACACGACTGCTCATAGCATGTCAGGAGTAGGGACGTTAAGTTGTTAACATGTTTATCTATGTCCTGTACGTCAATGTTTGTTGGTATCGTTAGTTTGTCTACCCCGGAGCTGACAAGTCTGTAAAATTTTGCTGAATCAGTTCTTCGAGGTATTCTTCTTGGTTGTGGTTTAGGTAGTTCCCCTTTGATTGCAAAGCGGATCCACCTATGATCCGAGCATGATAATTCTCTTGATACGTGCCAGTCCTGTATGTGATTTGTCAGGCCTGCCGTTATCAATGTTAAGTCAATTATGGTATGTGAACGCGCGTTGATGAAGGTTGGTTCTGAACCGATGTTTGCTAAGATAAGATTATTACTAAGAATGAAATTAAGCATATTCTCACCTCGAGCGTTGGTATTACTGTTACCCCATAGTGTGTGGTGTGCGTTGGAGTCTACTGCGATTATGAGCTCCAGTTGGTCCCTCTCGCAGTAGTCGGCCAGAAGGCTGAGTTCCGGAGTGGGTACATCCTCGTCGCCCAGTAAGTAGGCTGACGCCAGGACGATGTCTGGTTGCTCGTTTCTGGGTAACCTAACAGTTGTAAGGTCCCTTGAACATAGTTCGTTTATTAATAATGCTGGTACATGTTTAGGTATTATTATGCAGGTTCTTGGGTTACTTACGGAGGTGTCCAGTAGAATTTTACCAACAGTGTTACCCAGACCGCATATTTTGCCATTCCGGATCCACGGCTCCTGGATCGCAGCGATGGTCTTGGGGTTGGTTTCCAGCAGTCTGCGCAGGGAAGCCGTCGCTGTTTGACTATGCTGGAGATTAGCTTGAATGAGGTCAGTTCGGCGAGGGGGAGGAGCGCAGACAGCTGTCGCTGAGTTCACTCCCCCCTGTCTCCTGAAATAACTCTTCATCAGAGGTTAGTTGTGCCGCCTCCATGGGGGACTGAGTTTCGGCTGTTCGGTCATCCACAGCCTTCCCCTTCGGTGACATGGGAGGCACTGGCCCCGTCGTCGCCGTCCCCGATGTACTCGCGGTGGTTACAGGTGGGGCTTCAGCTACCTGTGAGGACTCCTCCTTTTCTAGGATCCGGATATAAATGTTCCCCAACAGGTAGTATATCCGCCTTTCCTGTGCTTTAATCGTTATGATCTCGGACTCCGGTACACGAAGGAAGAGAGAGACACCTGTTGGGTCCTGTGTTCTCCTTTCGTGTGTAAGGGTCCATGACCTAATGTTTAAGTGGCGGTTTTGCCTCGTTACAATTCTCATTAGGCTCTCCGTACTGCCAGTGTACCCTGGAACATGTAACAGACACGGAACCTTCCTTGGGATTGCGGACTGAGGCCGAACCACTAGTTTGGTATCGGTTATGGGGTTGTTGATGACTTCGCAGGTTCTGGTTAGCCACCTCATTGCGAACGCGTCCTCGCACCAAATCTTGAGGACACCGTCCGAGAAATGGGCTTTACCCCGGAACCGGATGTCATTTGGTTCTGTTGTCAGGGTAGCATCATAGTCCGCCATTAGTTCGTCATGTAGCTTACCCTGGATTTGTAGGCGGATATCTTCCGCTTGTTCTGGCGTCATATCTAGGAAAGGCTCAGTCATTACGGCAACACAAAACTTATTAGCTTTGTATGATGCTGCCGCTTCCGCGTAATTCGCCGAGGTCCCTCCCACCGTACGAGGTTTATTGGGTTTTATCCTTTTCCGTTCTCCGGTCGGTGTTACGGAGTCCTCCGGCCGTACGCGTTTCTGGCCTTTCGTCGGTTGGTTGGTTTTTGGTTTTTTGGGGTTGTTGTTGGCTGGGTTCTTAGGTACCCCTTTCCTTCCACCTGTTGCCGTGGTGGCTTCAGGGGCTGGTTTAGGGTCCACTGGTGACCCTTGAGCGGTGCTTGACCGCTTCTGCCATTCTGCCGCCCTGCGGGCTTTGTTGAGTCGACGCCTCTTTGAGGCGCTTAAAACCCTGGTCATAGCCGGTTCCTGAATAGCGGTTTTCAGGGCCGTCATGTCCATGGACGAGGACGGTGCACCAGGTGCATTCGCCATCGCAGTCTCAGTCTCCCGCATCGCTTTTGCCGCAGGTGCCTCACCTTCAGACGCAGACTGTTTTGTTGCATCGTCCAGAGTTGCTACCTTTGGCTCAACCGACGCAGTCAACCTAGCCGCAACGGTGGACGCTTCCTTTTGCGGTGGTGCTGTTTGTTCCGCTGGAGAGGGTACGGTCCTGGGAACAGCCTGGTGTGGCTTTTCCACAGTCGATTCCCTTTCCTTCGGAGTTATGGACGCTGCCCGAATGGGTGCATCCATATGTGAGATGGGGGCATCTGAGTGTCGTGCCACTGGTGACATGCACCGTGGCTCGTCCTGAGACGCCACCCTGGGTTTATTGGTTTGTTTCTTTTGTTTTGGTTTATTTTTAAAAATTGCCTCTTTATCCATGAGGTTAAATTAAAATAATTTCACCGTTGGAGCTCTCCACCCGCCACGGAGCCCTCAGTCGGGGACGTCGCTTGTTCAACAAGCAGACGTCAGAGCTACTCCTCCGGTATAGAGCCAGCGTGTAGGCAGGTAGACGCGTCCGCACGCCGCAAGGGAGTACGAGGCTGTTTGCACCACGAGACAATGATGCCCACTAACCCCGAGTCCCGTGCGGCGCCGACGGCCTCCCCCCCACACCCCGACTCTCGCTAGGTAGCCCGCTTATGGGATACCACAGCCGGTTGACCAAGGCTAGCTAGTCCCTGGCCTCCCGTGTGAGGGGAAATCCAGACCAAAGAGGTGTGTTGTGTGCAGCGCACAACTGTTGTCCGGCGCACTGCTACACTCAACCACCAGGATTCCTTCATCCCCCCGTACGGGTCCCCGCGCACGGCACAAACACGCGGGAGGTCATTGACTGTCCACCGTCCTGTCTTCTTGGACGATGAACTCGCAAGGACATGACCTCTCCATCCCTGCAAAGGTCCGCTTGGTGGTTTCAGTTGCGTCTATTACTTAAGGTATTAGACCAAGAACGGGGTCGGCAACCTCGAGAAGGTTAGTCCACCAAACTTGCCTTGGGGATCTCAGCGACGTGCGCTACTCCCAAGACCACGCCACCCTACCCATCAGAAGGATGTGGTAGAGTAGGTCTGTACCTGTGCTACCATGCAAAGCGAAGCGAAGCAAAGCAAGCATGTCGTGCAGGGAACCGTAAAAGCGTAGGCCCAGACCCCCCCCAATTGCACGGTGAAATGACCTACTACATTATCTTCCGGCTCGAAGGACCAAATTTTGGCTGGCATAAACAAATTCGAAAATATATTTGTATAAATTTATTATCATCCTTTTAGAACCTTTTATTTCACTTCTTTTTATATATTATTATTGAGATGCTATCTTTCAGGTCTGGGCCTCAAATTTCTGTATATGTGTCATGGTAGTTCAAACTAATAGAAAAGTAGGTAATCAGCCACCTGACACATGCTGACTTTTTGGCCAAAGGCAAAGGTCAAACGGTGAAGGAAAACATCCTGAGGAAACCGACATGTCTTAGACCCAAAAAGTAGACGACGTGTGTCAGGCACTGGAGGCTGATCACCTACTTGCTTATTAGATTTAAAAATGATTATAACACAGATTCAGAAATCTGAGAAAAAGACCCAAAGAGGTTGTAGTGCCACTCATTTATTTTTATTTATTAAAACCAAAACACCGACTTTTGTGATGTATATATTTGATGAAATAATGTTTTTTTTCAGGTATGTTTTGTATTGGAGGCTTGCGCTGAAGAATTGCGAAGAGGTATCAAAAGGCTCGAGTCTGAGAGTGACACAGAAGCTTTGATAGTACGTTTCATATTCTTACTCTTCATATACTGTGTGTTTTTACTTAAACTCAACTTAAACGGCTGGATCGATTTTGATAAAATTTTTGGGGTTGTGAATTCGAGGTTGATTAATGAAAAAATACCGCATCATCCACATGTAAAGCTATTGAAATAAATGTTTGATAAAGTGTGAAAGAAAGTTTAACTTTACTGTGAAAGAAATTTTAAAATTAAGTTCAGTAGTTTAAGAGTTGTATACATTACAAACACAATCTCATGATATCTTTAAACTAATAAACCATATGAAAAGGACAAGAGAGGAAAGAATTGAGTGGGTTTTAAGTAAATTCTGTAGTGAGGTCTTTTTCAGGAGGAGTACGAGAGCAATGTGCGAACTGCTCTCTATCTCGTTGCTGTTGCTGCTCGATTGCTTGAGAATCCTAATAATGATGAGGTAAGCACAGCTTATATACAATTTAAAAAAATAACCCTAGTTAAAATTAGTATGGGTGCGTACGTATGTTCGTATGTGCGTGCGTGTCTTTACAGACAACTGTTTTTTTTATATAAAGGGTGGGAGATAAGAGACTCATCTGATGTCAGAGGGCTCATATCAAATTGTTTTTATTTTCCTCCCATTAATTTTTTTTTATAAGAGGGGGGCAACTGAGCTTGCGGGACGCCCAAAAAGGGCAGTCATCGCAGCCCATAGACACCCATTCTTAGTGAGTTATGTGTGTATGTGTTTGCAGCAAACAAACAGACTGACAAGATGTTCAGTGTTCAATCTGCGTGATGTGACTCTTCGTACGGGCGGTACCCTTTTACACCTAGCCGTGGACAGACGGACGCCAGTTGACGATTTTCATACTAGTGATGTTTGCCAGTAAGTTGTTCATGTATTTATCTCTCTCTTAGCAAAATTCATGATTTCACCCGCGCGTCTCTGAATTCCCATACCACGACTTTTAATTCTATTCCATATTTGACATTAGCTACTGTCATTTTACAAAATGTCAAACCACATATAAAAGTGTAGTGATGTACACAGAGTCTTTTAATAAGTACGCTGTAGAAGAAATGGCAGCACAACATGGGATCACGGTGTTAACTGCCCCCTTACCATTGCGAGTTGAACCCTATCGAATTGATATGGGCGCAGGTAAAGGGGCATGTAGCTCAAAATAATAAAACCTTCAAATTGACAGACGTGCGAATTTATTTGACATTCAAAAAATTACGGCTACCAAATGGTCTAAATGCTTGTCCCATGTTGTCAAAGAAGAGGAAAAATGAGTAATATCTATCTAATAATAAATGTTGAATTGAAAATTGAAAATGTATTAATGTCATTTTTATCAAAAATTATTTCATAATATATATTTTTGTATTGGTTAAAAACTAAATGTCAAAAAAAGGGGACGTATACAATCTTTTTCAACGACTTCAGATAATGTCGGGATTTATAATTGTATCAGTATTTTAATTTTATTTATGAAATGACAAAATCTCCTTACATCATTATATTCGTAAATTAAATATTACACTTATACATATTGGTTCACTAAAACCAAGGCATCTTTCGTCTCTTTCCTTCAAATTGGGTTTACGCTGTGTTAGAAAGAGATAGATCAATGAAGTGAAATTTGATTCATTTGTTTTTTATATCGAGGCATTGTTATTAGTATTGAATGCATTTGTTCGACTTTCAGATTCCCTTGCACAAGAACAACTAGACTGCTTCTCGAGTGCGGCGTGAATGTGGACGTAGCCGATGACTCGAGGAGAACTGCGCTACACGTTGCGTTGCTGTCCTATCAGTATATGCCTGGTGAGTGCTAACAATTTATTCAAATATATTTTTTGCTTTTTATTTAATTATGTATTATATGTTTCGTTTAAGTTATTTTCATATATACCTACATATATTTATAGTCTAGGTCTTAGTTTTTGATAAATATATAATAATACGTTTAAATAATAGTGTTATACAATAGGTAATCTAATTAATTACCGATAATAAACTCTTCTTTCTTGCGTTCTTTGACTAGCCATGGTAAAAAAAGGAGATGTTTTTTTATAAGTGTGAGTGCAAAACTGGAATTCTGATATCTTTACTGTGTTTTGTATATTTTTTTATTTAAAAAAATTGCAAAGCTGTCGTAGACAGAGGCTAAGTATAAATGTGCAGTCCTATGTGTAGAGGAACGGGAGGCCTGGAGCGAGGCGTTGTGCGGCTGTGTGTGTGAGTTGCTCGCACGCGGCGCACACGTCGACGCCATGGACATGGACGGGATAACCCCTCTCGTCGCTTCCATTGGAGGTACGTGTAGATTATCCAGGATTTGTGTTATTTACGCCCGAACCCAATAACTAATCCACAATCTCAGATTGTTTTCAATCTGACCGTGAGAGTCGACCGATCTCCTTTCTGCATCCCAATAACCAAACCATACGAATTTTTGGTGACGGATAGAATGCAATCTCTTCGCTCCAATTGGAAAACAGTTTATGCTATATTAGAAGAAAGTTTTTGGGTTCCTTGTAGGGTTTAAACACACTAGAGGCTTAGTTGATATTTGCCTACAACGCCTATGTAACTTTCAATAGGGATTGCGATCCCGACATTCTGTATTTATCTACACCACGATCTTTAGGTTTGGACATTCCAAGATATTCCAAGAACTTATAAAAACACGTTGGGATCGCTTCTCAAATGGAAGTTATGAAGTAGCGGCGCAGGACTAATGTTATTAATCTAAATCTAAATTACAATTTCTAGGTCCAGCAGAGTCTTTAGTCCGTTCTGCGCTAAACCCCAGGCTGAGCTGCTTAGCAGCGTCTGCGCTTGCGCACCACGGATCGAAGTACCGTCCCGAACAAGTGCCAAAAGACTTACACGATTTCCTCATCATGCACGGAGTTTATCCAGTATAATTTAACTTTAATTTCATTGCAAAATAAACTTTAATTCGAAGCAACAAACACGTAATTCATATATTCTTCACTAACCTATTTCAGTAAAGATTGTATGAATTACTCTGAAGATTAGTTGTTACTAGACTGTCCCTATATGTTACGTCAAATTTAGGAACTGTTCAAAGGCTCGGATATTATTATATGCTTTAAAATATAGGTTAACCATAGATATCATATCATGGCACGTATCGGCAGATGACAGTCTAAGTCACGATAGTCGTGTGACGTCTTTGACATATCCCGTATATTATTATCTTCATAATAATTTCTAAAAAATGTATCGATGTGTTATTTTTATATAACTAATTTATATAGCAAAGTTGGGTTAGATTAGAAAATGCGGAAGGTTCGCGTAAAAATTGAAATGTCAGCGAAACTATAGAGCAAAACTTGCCATTTAATTTAACATTTCCTCGACATAGACAATAATTACCTACTTTATAGATTCGATTAATATATTCCTATTTACAGATTATCTATGGAAATGAAAGCATCGATGTATATCATATGTCAAATTGTTTGTCTTCGTTATTGTCGGAAAACTAGTCTGTGTAATGTTTAATATGCAAAGGCCACAGATTATATAGCTGTTTGACCAGTTCCTAAATTTAACTTGCCTTATACAGGGTGTCCCATAAATCATGAGTGACAGTGAAGTAGAAACTCAGGGAATTAAAAAAATGTTATTCTTTAAATTATTGCCATGCCAAAAGGTTTTTACAGTCATCTATCCGAATGTGTTAAGAACTGTCCTATGCAATATTGGCAAGTGGCAAAATTATGACGCATTTAAACCCAATTCCAACTTCTTACTTCCTCTTTTTTCTGGGTTTAAGTATATTGTTGACTTCGGTTTGACGTTATTTTTTGGGACACCTGTTTTAATATTGACAACGACTTATGGGTTTTCATATAAATACTTGTACGGACTCGTATCATAATTAGTTATTTACGAAGCTTCTATTGATATTCATCGATATCATTTAACATTTTATGTTAGAAAAATAGTACAATGGTTGTATAGAGGTGATATTATCTGTGTAAAACTGGAGTATATTCCGTCCAAACTTTTGACAGCGAAACGTCGGATTTAAAATGTAAAAAACGCGTTTCAACCTTTAAATTGGGCTTTGGTTTCCTATTATGCATTTTGACAATGACAAATGACATCAAATGCGCTACTGTATATTGACAAAGTGTCTGCTGTCAAAAGTAAAAAGGTCGGAATATATCCGGCATAATTTTTGTGTCTATTACCTTTGAAACCACGTTACGAATTCTATAAGTAGAATTTGAACTGTGGTTGTTTAATGTTTATTTAAATGTTTATCCTATTCAAAGATGGCGTTGAATCTTTGGTTCGTAAGAGATATATTTATTGAATCGAGCCTCGTTTGGCCATTTATATTTTTTAAATATATTATAAGGAAAT
Organism: Pieris rapae; assembly: GCF_905147795.1. Lineage (NCBI taxonomy): Eukaryota > Metazoa > Arthropoda > Insecta > Lepidoptera > Pieridae > Pieris > Pieris rapae. The sequence continues at coordinate 714,021 of NC_059511.1, read as the reverse complement.
ATAATTCACTCGTTCTATGGCGAAAATGCCACACACTGATAGTTTGAATACGTACTTATGTATATATTTTCATATTAACCTAATTTTTATTATAGTTCTGAATATATTTTTGGATAAGTTATGTCCGAAATGGTAATTTGCGATTTTTTTTATAATCCAAATTGAACATTACAATTTGCCATAGCACTCCAAGGTCGGGCACAAATTAAAACAATAATTACTCTTAAAATGACGGCTGTCAAATGGTCTACAACTTGAGTTGACAATTTACCGTTTCGGGCGTTAGTTTTAATGACACAGATATATCAGTTATTTACACGAACTACATTTTGATATTAACTGTAAATATTCTAAATTAATTTTATTGTTATTTGAACCGATTTTGTCTGCCATATGTTTTTCGTCCATCTTGTATGTTAAAGCATTTATCATACGAATTGTAAAATGAGTTGAACACGGAGAATGTGTTCGAGATGTGATGCAACATAATATTATCAAATGGCTCAAAGTTATAGATTAAGTGTGAGATTGGGTAATTTTGATCGACAAAAATAAAAAAATCTTAATAATCTATGTTCCTACATAGAGCAAATTTAAAAATACATGACACCACAGAGCACAGAAGCCATTTCGAAACTGACAGTTCAAGTTCAGTTGACAATATTCAAATTAAGAAATGTTATTCAATATTACTCAAACTCAATGCATGCAAATATTTAAGGAAAAATACAATGTGATAATTATAGAATATTTTAGGCTAGGAAAGCCTCACGGGGCTTCTAGGTAAGAGATTTTGGCCTTTGAATTTAATAATGAATATATAATTCATAAGTGTCACTGACGTGGCATGACATATTATCGATTCGATGTTCGATTTGACGTAACAGACATTGACATTGACAATTTACTGTTGAAATTTCTTTTGAATAATTGTGTAAATTAAGTTGAATCGAACGCACAATTTAGTAGCATAGATTTGCTAGTATTGAGATATTTTATATTTAAGTTAATAAACTCGGATAAGATGCCTTAAATATAATAAAATGCAAGAACAGTGATGCTAAAACTTTCCAGGTCTGGACTCAAATCAAAAATCAAACATTGGACATTGGTCCAGGTTTGATTTTGAGACTATGGTTTCTTGATTACTGTCAGTGAAAAAGTTTTATTTATTGTTTATAAAGAAAGTTATCTACTAAGATTAATTAAACTAAAAAGGAAATTTACGTGGATTTGCAAGAAAGAGGCATCTATCCCAGTTTTACAGTATACAAAACTATTTTACAGCTAATTAAGTTTATTTTATCAACTTTGACTTATCAGACGGGTCACTATGCTATCAGTTGACTAGGTAACAAAACATAATGATCTTCTATCCAATTTCAATGGAAGAATTTTTGTTGTGCATAATAGTCCATCTGAAACGATTAGGTCTTGTTGAAGAATAAAGATTCTGTATATTTTCGTGATGTCGCTCAAATGATGGCCATAATGAGCTTATAGATAGTAATTTCTGCTATACGCCGGTAGTCTAAGGCTTTCTAACTAAATCTCTATTTTTCTTGAAAGAGTTAAGATTATGCATATCAAGGACCAGTCTAAACGCAGCTTTAATTAACTTAAATTATTCACGAAGTTTCCGTTAATTAAAGTTGCGTGCGTTGTCGTTAACTAAGGTATGTTTCAAAGATATGTAATCCCAAGTCTCTTAGAGTAAGATTCTGTCGGGACACCGTTACTGACCATATGTCAAATACGTTTTTGACATAATATATAGTGATACAGTTCTATTCCTAACCTTTAGTTATTTCAAAATCTCTTTTCTTGGGAATTTTAACTGCACTGTCTTATATATATTTTTTTACATAATTTTCAAATTCGTCAAAGGTTGGATGGTTCAATGCATTTCGGTTTGATTCCGGTTTTGTAGAATTTTATGAAATTAAATGTGACAGTAATTGCTGTAGGCACAGGTTTAAAACCCACTGGTTCTTAGAAAACCCATTAGTAACAGTATTTATTCGTATTTGCGCATGGAGATTACGTAAAATTTGATAAACGCGAAACATTAGTGATTTGTATGGTCGTGAGCGACGCTCCTTGGTTGTATTTGGATGTAAAGCAACGCGAAGCGAACGTATAGAAAATCCTTTTGACAGTCCGTATTTATTCGAACTAGAGAACGCGAGAAATAGATTATCTATAGTGAACATTTTGTTTAAAGAAAGACAAAGGCCTCTAGAAAGAGAAAGAGAAGAAACGAAAAGAAAATGATTTTTTTGGGTAGGTACGTTATATGTAGGTTTTGATGCAACACTCACAAAGGTTTAACAGTTTTGTTTTAAATTCTCATCTCCTTGTAATAAGTTTTGCTGTGAAACACACTTGGGTGGGATAAATTTTACGTATAAGCCATATATACTTTGTATATATTTTGTGATTAAATAATTCGTTAGTGCCTTAATTAGTTACAAATACGCCGAAGGAGCCAAGTTTCATACAAAAGTTTTCGTTGCTATTTTTACGTATTGCTGTGTATAGAATTATCGAAAAGTTTCTTACGCTGAATATAATATGATTTTTACATGTCTAGTTTGTATTGTGTTCAATTATTATTTAATGGCTTTAGTGATCAGTGCAGTTATTTTCGTGCAATATTGTTTATCCATGGCCCACTGCACTTAAATCTAGTCAAACTGTTAAAATTAGTGTTTAGTTCGGGATTTGTAGACATTTTTTAATAAATTGGTTTAATTTCAATGTCTTTTTTATTTTGACTTGTTAATTTGAAAAAATTGAATTAAAGTGAATTGACTCCTTTCCAATTGGTTTCCGTATTTAACCTGTAAGAGTCTTTTTCCTTTTGTTTTCTTTTGTTGTTCTTTGTTTTTGGAGGAGGCATTTGCCAAAAAGGGCACACATACACTAGAAGAGAATTAAAATGGAAATTTGTTTAAATGTACATATAAAATGTATCTGAATAAAGGCTATTAAGATTCCTTTAATCTATAATAATAAAAATGAATTGCAAAAATGTTGCTAAGCGCAAATATCCAAGACGGCTGTTATATTATATGTGTATTCGAGCCGATAATTTTGTTTTATATATATTACAACAAATACACAACTACGGTATATTATTCAGAGAACGAAGAACTTCGGAACAATATGGCTTTGAAATTCTTGTAACAAAGGAAGTTTCGAAGACCGTGACAGATTTTTTAGCACTGTCTAATCGAGCTATAAGGATGAGCGCCCAGCCTTTCAATATTAATTTAATTCAAATTTATACACTAACTGAGCAAAAACCGGAGAGCGAGAGCGAAAATCAAAGTTTTCTCAAAGCTATTTTGAGAAACTGGTGCCTATAGAAGATAGCCCACAGTTGCCACTATGCCGTCTGTATATCTAGACATCTCCAATGCACACATATCAACATCAATTTATCTAATGGTAAATAAAAGATTTGGAACTTGTATCAAGAGCGTAAAGACTTATGCAGGAGCAGATATTGGTTATTTGCCTTCATTGTAAACTCTATAACAAATAACAGAAGAAGAAATAGTATGCAAAGCATCCCTATTTTTGCTCTGAATTTCCTTCTGTACAATATGCAGAAGACGTCTTCCTATGCTTTATAGACTGTGAGAACGCTTTTAAGCATGACGAGTTTATAAATCGTCCGACACCAGTTTTAATGAGGATTTAAAAGTAATAAGAAACATGAACAAAGACAAAAAATCGTGAAAATGCATCACGAGGAAATCGAGTGGTTACCGTGGTGTTCATCAAGGTTGTATATTGTCTCCGTTGGTAAGGTATATGTGAAGCCATTGTAAATGTAAACGGAAAGAAAATCAACAACATTAGCTATCCAGGCCACACTATTGACCTAGTCAATGGTCGATCTCCAAATGTTTGTGAATAGAGTTGAATGAAACTGGCGAGACCTAACTCTAAGAAATGGTCTAACTATTGAAGCGAAGGTGATGGCATTTTCTCGACGCTTTAAAGTCCAAGCTGTAGCTCGAGGGACTTTGGAACAAGCGCCAAAATATAACTAATTGAGTACACAACGAATTGGGTTACAAAGGAGTGAATGGTAATTCTCTAATAGGATTCAACTTAGAAGTCTTATCATTTAAGTAAGCATTTAGGGCCTCCTGTTTTGGACAATGCTGCTATATTTTTAAAATTTATGGATCAAATTAATTTATATTCTATTCTATAATAATAATAATCAGTGGCACTACAACCTCTTTAGGTCTTAGCCTCAGATTTATAAATCTGTTTCATGATCAATTTTTAAATCTAATAGGCAAGTAGGTGATCAGCCTCCAGTGCCTGACACACATCGTCGACTTTTTGGGTGTAAGACATGTCGGTTTCCTCACGATGTTTTCCTTCACCAATCGAGCAAATGTTAATTAAAGTAAAAAAGTTAAATAGAATGAAAGTCAATTGGTCCACAGCCGGGGATCAAACCTACGACCTCAGGTATAAGAGTCGCACGCTGAAGCCACGAGGCCAACACTGCACATTCTATTCTATAGTTGAAATAAAAAAAAATAGAATCAATTACTCAAAACGTAGTGCATACAGGTAAAGTAAGTAAGTCTGAGCACGAGGTGTAAGAGGAAATCATTGCGTTTCCCATGTCATACGATTCCGGATGTAATGATTGCGAAACGTCTCAGATTCCGAGTCTTAAATGAACATCCGTGACCCCATTGCATTAGACTTACATGTTTCACATATATTATTTAACATGTAGTGGAGTTGGCTTAGCCCAAATTAACACCTGCGATAGTCTCCCATTAGTCGAAATCCATAAAAACCAGTAACGCAACCTTCCGGTCTGGGCCTCAGTATCTGTTTCGTGACATTTTTTTTTCTAAGTTGTAGGTTGTTTGTCAGCCTTCTGTTCCTGACACACTCGTTTAACCAATATTTTCTTACACACCTTAGAAAAAAAATGGCGCAACATAAAAATGTGGCAGTGGCCGAGAGGATGTATTTATAAATTTAAAAAATCGTTTGCCTACGTCTTTACAGTAAAATCTTACATCTAAACAAAAGTAAAAATAAAAAGGTGTGGTACTCGGGGACTGTCGGTAGAGCTATTGCATTTAATTTTTTTATCAACTTATGATTATTTATTTAATATCACTCTATCAATCTATCACTCTCTCTCTCTTCCACTCTAACAGACTCAGAATGGCACGCACTCAACTTACGCTACGTCACCGATTTCGTCAGTGAATACGCAGTATGCGTTCTGTCCCACTCTAAAGCCAGCCGCCAGATCGAGCCTCAGTATGAGTTCTGTCTCGCTTTAACGCGTATTGGCCGCACCTGTCCATCGCGTGTTAGGTTTATTTTCGTTACGGAATTTCTTGATTTGGTCGCCGCTCTCAAAGCCCGCGATAAAATATATGCAATAGCTTAAAAACTACTTACACACCCTTTAACAACCACAACATGCTTAATAACTGTTATTAACAGAATTCTCACAAACTCTAAGTATGTGATTCGATAAGCAAGAAATATAAAGTGTCTCAAAAAAAAACCTCTGATAAAGTGAGTAACTGGTGAAAAGGCCAATTGGAAAAAAAAATTCAGTTAACTTACATATCCTAGGAATAATAGCGTTAGATCCATGTAATCATTTTTTTACTTATAACAGTAGCGTAAATCCAAAATGGCCGTTTGTAAAATTACGCCGCGGTCGCTAAACAACAGTGCGGTGTAAATATCGAAAGGATTAACTACAGGGAGAACAAAGCCATATAATTTGCGGTTAAGATGTCTAATCACGCTTACTCGTCACTGGCTTAGCGCCAGGCTAAGTGATGTACAGTTGTGACCGAAATGCTCACTGATCCGCATAGGAATGTACTGATTGAGCCGAGATTCACTATGGCTTATGAAGTAATATACAAAAGAAGGCTTTATATATGAAATATCATTTAAAGAAAACACTTTAAAGGGTTGAAGCTATATTGTTTTATTATAAACTTATAATTATTTTACATAATTTTAAATTTTTCCCGGCATTTAGGACAAAGGGTGTTGAATGTCAAAAAGTATGTATTATTATAAGTTATGTTAAGTGTAAAAGTTATCATATGAAAAGACAATAATATATGTAATGCCATGTTTATTTTTTTGTAAAACTAGATTATATATGTTATATGTATACATATGGTATTGAGAACCTTTTTGTAGATATTATGTATCTTCAATACGCCACTTTGCTCTATTGTCTATAGCTTCCGCAGGGTCCCTATATTAGGGATTTGTATTGTTGCTTTTTCACACCGCGTGTTGCACTATAGAAGTACAATACGGAAATCACTAAACCTATATATATATATATATAAAATAATTAACGACTTGCGTAAGACAAGAGGGATCAAATAATGAGCATTTTTTTATTCTTTTATTTATTCACTCTTCGATGCAAAGAAACACAAATAACATAATACATAAATAAAACATTACAAGTGATGAAACGAGCGGCCTTATCGCTAACAAGCGATCTCTTCCAGGCAACCCTAGTAAGAAAAGAAAAAAAAAAGAAAAATGATGAGTGCAAGAAGTGCATAACCAGATGTTATACAAAAAAAATGTTTATCTATAGAAGAAATTTATTTAATTATTTTACATAAAAATACCCACTTAATTAACTACGGCAGTTTCCTGTACGTTTTTAATTTGATTAAAATTATTAATTTCACGCTGTTCCTATGAATGTTACTAAAGAAGACTTATTAGTTTTTGGCCATTCTTTCCATTGGCATCATAAAAGTAGGGGTGTTTTTTTACATTTAAGTCGGTTCGATTCGCAGACAAGGCAAGTAATTTTTAGAAAATCTTTAAATGCAGAATTACTAACTTTAAAAATAACATAAGGTGTTCATTATATGAAATACCCTATCTACGATATTTAAGGTACTTTCCCTTCTTCTCTCCTAACTTTGGGACGCTCTATATATTTATACATATAAATTTTATTAACCTTTTTTATAATATTAGTGAAGATAATTCGTTATATATAAATATATGTCTGGCAATCCGTATATATGAGCATTACAAGGAAATAAAATACTGATTATCAACGCACATTAACTATATGATGTGATTTAATAAAATACTAACAGAATAGAAACAATGAGGGAAGTCATTATTACCACGAAGATTGTTAAAAAAAACTATTACATAATTGAAACAAAGAAATTCGTTCCGAGTTTCCGAACGTCATTCCCGCCAATTTTTCAACATGAAATACAATAATGGCGGATCTGCTGACGATAATGGGATTAATGGTAATTTGTATTACCTAACAGTAGCATCGGGGTGGGGTTGAGACGTCGGGAACCACTTTCAGTTTCTGCTGCTTACTTGCTTCGTAAACACGACTTACGTAACGTATATGTACCCGGTTTGACAGCCCGCATTTGCATGACATACTTTTTAAAATTCGAACGGTTTATCTTAATTGTCTATGGTCAGAGTTTATACATTATTGACTTAATAATAAAAAAAATTGAATCCGGCCAAAAAGTGAATGTCTTTTATTTTAAATAATGTGTAGAACGAAGTGCATTATCGTAAGTGCTCGCCAAAGTGTTGTGTTTGTTTTTTGAAGATATATCAAGCTAAAGCACCATCTGTCGAAAAGTAAGTCAATCATAAACCAAAAGAAAAATCAGGAAATGAAAACGAATAAAAATAAAACTAGGGGACATCTGTATAATTATTTAAAAAAAAAAATTCAGACCATTATGAGTCTATATATTAATAGTAGAATACTTATACTTACTATGTTTACCGCAAGTTTATTTTATATACAATTAGTTTCCCAGCATGTAATCAAAAGCTAATGTTTTATTAATTTTCTAAAGAACAAGTATCACTTTTAAATACACTCTTATTGTGAATTACCTAAAATCTAATACATAAAACGCGTAACATTAGAAACTAGAAACGCGTAATTTGTTACAAATTACAGACAGCTTAAAAATTACATTTTAATGTGAAAAATAAATTATATACGAAGAGATAGTGATATAATTATTTAGATAAAAATTTAATTATTCTTATTTCCTACAAACTAAGAATATTTAAGAAATAAATGCAGGAATTTGCATGCCTTATTCTCAGGTATAGAAGTAATGTTAAGGTGTAACATTATTATTCAAAAATAATATTATTCTGCAAAGCTGCCAATACCAAATTTCGAGAAATGTCGAACGCATCTTGATTATGCCCGGTGAATACGAATATATCAGTTTTCGCAAGTTGTTTTATTCTAATTTAAACAACGTATTTTAATGTTTTTGACACAGTATGTAATTAAATCCAAATTTCATAAAATCTTATAAATCGATAATCGACTGCTTACTAAACTTTTAAATTATAAATCTAGTTTGCAACTAACAAAATCTTAATCTTACTTATTTATTAAAGTTTCCCACATTATATCTAATACTATATTTTCATTATATGTTACAAGCTTAAATACATTGACAATATTATATTAACAATAAAATTATTACACTTACACTAGCATATATTACACAACATCGTTGCATATAACAATATTATACAATTGAAATAAATAAATGAAAAGGAGAGCAACTGGCGGCTTATCGTTTCCGAAGAAACTCTTCCAGACATCCACTATATCTTATTAATAAAAAATACAGCAAAACAGCACATCAGATAATAGTAGGTTTTTTTTAAATTGATTAGCCCTCTACCGAATATATCAAGTTCTAGAAAAGAACGAAATATATTTAACTAAATTAAAAATATTTAATATTGTCTTTGGTTTACAATATAAGGACATTTTCAAATTCAAATTCAAATTCAAAATTTATTTATTCATGTAGGTAACAATGTACACTTATGAACGTCAAAAAAAGAAATATTATATGAATTTAATTTTACATTTACTGCCAGTTCTCAAATCAAGGGCGTAGAACGGAAGAGAAGAACTGGCAATAAACTCTCCGCCACTCTTTTTAATCGCCAAGTTTTTTTTTTACACAATGCTTGTAAGGAGCTGCAACCACTACACCATGTTCCATATGACATATTGAGTAATAAAGAATAAAAAATAAAAAATTAAAAAAATTAAAAACAAAGATTTGACCTCTATCAGCAGGAGGCATGGTGAAATAGGAGCACGCACTTACGTACTCGTGAGAACAACACGCAAAGACGTAGTATAAACAACTAATATCACCGCAAACACGAATTCAAGTACGACCAGTCACCACAAGTAGCACCCGTTCACGAGTATGACGCATGGCCAGCCATTGGCCCCCTCGCCATATTTTAGGGAGAGAGACAACCCGACGCATGGACGCCGCCACAAGCAATGACATTTGAGTGAGCATGACGATCCTTGAAATGTGCACTTGGCTACACAAGAAAATAGTAATAATACTAATTATACTGAAATAATTTGATACCACATGAATCACGGTTTGTTCCCACTTTACATTTAAAAAAAGTCGTAGATGTCGACGATCGCCCCATAGTCTGAAAATGCAGCCGAGAGATTCTGTCGCGTTACCTATTTATACTGAAGCAATTTATATCCAAGCACTATGATCGTTTAAGTATTCATTTATATTATAATAGGCCTTAGCAAGCAGTTTTACTTTAGTGTACGATTTAAATTTATTGATTGACAATATTTGTATCTCACTAGGGATTTTGTTGAAAAAACGTATGCAATTGCCTTGGAAAGAATTACTCGTTTTATGCAGCCTTGTGGTAGGTGCACTAATTTTGTCTTTATTACGAGTACTATAATTATGGAAGCTACTATTCTTTTTAAAGATATCTATATTTTTCCGCACATACAAAATATTCTCATAAATGTATTGACTTGCCAAAGTTAAAATATTTAATTCCTTAAACTTATTTCGGACTGACTCCCGTGGGGACAACCCACAGATCGCTCTTATAGCCCGTTTTTGTACTACAAATATCGAACTAATGTCGGCGGCATTACCCCACAAAATAACACCATATGACATGATACTATGAAAATAGCTGAAATAAACGAGCTTTGCTGTGTTCTCATCCGTAAGATCGCGTATCTTTTTCACTGCGAACGCTGCAGAACTTAGCCTATTCGAAAGACCTTCTATGTGTTGGCCCCACTGGAGTTTACTATCTAAGGTAATTCCCAAGAACACCGCACTATCAACAAAGTCTATTTCCTCGTCTTTAATTATTATTTGAGAAGGACTACTTTTTACATTTGTAGTTTCAAATTTAATACATTTTGTCTTCTTCTCGTTTAACTTAAGATTATTTGTACTAAACCAGTGAACCACACTGGAGATGGCACTATTTACATTCTCAAGTGATGGATTTCGTCGTTTCACTTTAAATAAAAGCGAAGTGTCATCAGCAAACAGTACTATCTCGTGTAGCTCCTTTACAGGAAATGGTAGGTCATTTATATAGACGAGGAATAAGAAGGGACCAAGTATGGAGCCCTGCGGTACGCCCATCGTAACAGACGATCCCTGTGATATAGCTCCATTTACATTTACCTAACTATTACTTATATAACTATTATACTAAATTTCAATAACTCTTATACATACATATAAGACTATATATATATATATCCTTATAATTAAATCTTATTAATAAAATTGGTTTTGAAAAAATAATTGTATCTAATGCGAGAATAATTATTAATTTATTGGTTATCAATTAATTTTTCATGTAACTATTGCGTTAAATTTACAAATGCATTTAACGCTTTTCGTTCTAAGTATGAAATATTTTCACAATGTTTATCTTGTGCAAAAAAGAATTGAATCTTTGTTTTTTACTAACGTAAAACTCTTTTTATTATACATTAAAAAAGCACTGGCCCCTGCCTTCCAGGTCTCATATTTCTGTATCCGTTCCGTGATCTTAGGCATGCTGGTTTCTTCGCTATGTTCTCCGTCAGCGTACCAGCGAGATAATTGCGATAGGCAGAACGTCAATTCGTACACAGACGAGAATCGAAACTACGCCCTTTGGGATGAGAGGCGGTCGCTAAAATAACGAGGCCAACAATGCTTTCTATCTTATATGTATCTGCATAAAGACTCGTTAACACAAAATATAAATACATAAAGAAGTCCTTAGTTGAAATGATAAAAAAAATACGCAATATTCAAACGGGAAAATCAAGTTGTAAGGAACACCTAGTTTCTTCTACAACTTGTAAGATTAAATCAGTCTTAGGATTTGTGCTTCAGAAGTTCTTGCGAAATGGCAAGGCCACTCTGATGTTTCAATTATTTTTGTTTGTAATACAAATAATTTAATTGCAACCGTTAAAATAAGTGTAGACTAATTTTCACGTTTGTTAAATTGATAATACAGTGATCAGCCCAATGTGTAATGGAACGTCAAAGACATTTGTCAAAATAAAATTACCAAGAATTTTTGGTACTTAAAGCAGAAAAAAAATCACTAGCAAAACAGCGAATTAGGTTCGAGAAGGGTAACCAATAATGCTTTTTCTAAAATCGATCAGCCCACTACCGAATATATCCAGCTCCGTATAAGCTGTGTTCAATCCGCTAAAGTCGCGAATAATTCGAACTAGAGGTGCCTGAACTCCTAGCTTGGCAGAAGGAACTTGGAAAATATTGGTGATTTTAGACCTAGGGAATGAGTATGGGACTACAATTTTAATTCAATTTAGCCGTGGATAAAATGTTAAATGAAAAGCAAAACGTGTTGTGTCCATAACATTCGTGTCTTATTACCGAATATATCAAATAATCGTATCGCTATCGAATTAATTGTATCAACTGCAAAATGATATCTGTGGAAACTAGGCTTCTGTTCGCATCAATATTTCAAAAACATTTTAACAACATATCAAATGATAATATTATGAAATTGTATCTAATGATTACATACCTATATTTTCCAGTATAGCATTCCGACTTGGGTGCCAGCTTTATGTATGTGTGTTTACATATTATCATGTAAGCTTCTATAAAATTTAAACTTCGATCTGCAATACACATATACTACTTCTTGTTGTGTTCAGGTTTAAAGTGTACGTTTTTGACATAAAAAATCTTTGCCGTGTATTTTCTTTTGTACAGATTAGATCAAATTAATACGTAAATTGTATATAATTTGTATTGTGATTTGTCACATATGTCTGACACAGAGATTTGCGGTCTGAACTAACTACTGGTAAAAACTGTGTATGGATTAACTTCGGATGATTCCCTATGAATAACAATTATCTGTTATTTATATAGCAACAGTTTTATATATATTTGAAATGTTATGACCACATTAATTCCCTTAAAAATTCATTAAAGTGCATCTATTAGTTGCGCTATACATATAATGACGCCTTCCATATTAATTATTTCGCAATCCTAACAAAAAATTATATAACATTAAAAGATATATTAAAGAATGTATGCTGGTTCAACATTTTACAAAAGAAAAAAATATTGATTGAATGATCAATTCGACTTAGACAAGAGCCTACCAATTCTTAAAAAGCCGGCAACCCATCTGCGTGTCCTCTGGTGATGTGAGTGTCCATGGGACATGATATCACTAAACATCAGAAAAGCCTACTGCCCGTTACATAAAAAAACGTCACACCAACGGCTGTGTTGTGTGATGGTGTGAAAGTTAAGATATGAATGTGTGGGTGTGTATGTAGGGTTCTCTTTTTTATCAGAATCAGCGAGTGTCGACATAGATCTCAAGATCAGGCTTTAATAAACTAAATTCACGCTTTCAGTGGTAACCCTACTTGCGAATTGATTTGCAAGGTCACTTTGCGTAATTATTTCACATAATTTTATATTCGTGTGCGCATTTATTAGTTTATTTTAAAAAGGAGATAGTGTTTTCATATTTTTTGATATTTCCCTAAAAAGCCTTATAGCGCTAGGACCCCATGGACCAAGGGTCTCGACACCGAATGGGACAAAATCAAATTCGGAGCCTATAAGGCTTTTTAGGAAAATATCAAAAAGGTTAGTCGACATCACAGGAGACCGAAGAGCTGGCAGCTACCTCGGACAAAGAATTAGTCTAGCTATTCAAAGGGGAAACGCTGCCAGTATCTTCGGAACCTTGGCTAAAGGGACTCCTTTTAATAATATATATTTTAGTTATTTTATTTTAAGGTTAGTAATAATATAAGAACTATTTTTTACATAATTAGTATAAATAAAAGTTTAGTATTTAGGCATAATATATATATTAACTACAATTAGTATAATATCTTAAAATTGTAAATACAGTTTTTTATATTGCGTTGTTAAGTTATAAGTATCGAAATCAGCCCACTGAAGTATTTCCCAACCAATTCAACTTAGGGTTCTTCAAGAAAAGAGCGAACCAATTCTTAAAAGGCCGGCAACGCACTCGCGAGCCATCTGGCAGTGTCCATACATATTACTTAACATCAGGTGGTAATAAAGGTTGAGAACTGGCAGTAAATGTAAAATTAGAATAATATAATGTTTTTTTCCTTTTTTTTTTGACGTTCATAAGTGTCCATTATGTTACCTATATGAATAAATGATTGTTGTTTTGTTTTTTTTGTTGAAAAACACGCAGGTGTGGAACAGGTGATATGTTAGTTAAAATTGATTACTTTTGCCCTTAAGAAATATATAATTTATCAATAAATTGTTCAAAGAGTAGCTAGTGATTCGACGTGCAGATCTGAACCCTGATATATCTTTTGAAATCACCAATAGACCTTCCATGCATTAGATGTCGTGGTAGTCAATAGACGACGAAATTTTCAAGTAGATTTTTTTTAGTTTAAAACAAACAGATCTGGAGTGGAGGGAAACGGACAGGAGTAGCACTGATGGACACTGTCAGATGCGAATGCGTTGCCGGGCTATTAAATAATTATTTTATATTGTATGAATGAATTTCCAATTAAATGCCGTATGCATTGGTATTTATAAGAGGCGTTAGTTTTTGTGATGAAATATGACCTCATTAAGAGGTCTTCGGTCAGTCGGTGTCACTGACAACCGTGAGTTGAGAAATACCTTGTTCCTAAGCTGGACTTAGATTTATAACTACATAATTTAGTCATTATAAATAAAAGATAGTATATGGATAATTTATAGTCCTTTTTGAGCAGTGTTGGCATAGTTGCCAACACGGTTGTGCACCATTGGACTTTCTGTCTCTTTGCGCAATTAAGATATGCTTGACCGGGGAAGGACAACATTGTGAGGCTTGCTTTAGGCAGATGAGGCTGTACACTTACTCGCCTATTAGATAGACGAATGATCTGAATACAGAAATCTGAGGCCCAGAACTAAAAAGGTTGTAGCGGTACTGTTTTTTTTTGGTATTATTTAAGCAAACCTAAAAAAATACGTCATTTCAACTAAATTACTTGTCTCTTTTTAAGATAGCAAATTGCATAACGAATTGTATTTATCAATTTGACAGTAAAAGACGAGAAACTATTTTAGTAAGAGATTAGACTTTTAGATATTTTATACTAGCGAATCGACAGACGTTGTGTGTATGTAAATCGAAATCACTTGAACATACAAAAAAAATTATGAAAATAAAATATGTTTACTATGGAATATAATATGTACAGGTATCACGTATTCCACTTTATTAAATTTTAATCGGTCTACTAGTCCCAGGCTCTTTCATCAACTAGATAATCGTTAACTTTATAGTAAGCCTTCATACACAGCTTTTCTTTAAAACATTTCTTAAGAAAAGCTGTGTAAAAAAGGCTAACTATAATAAATCTGTCTATTTAAGGTTTAATTGCAAACACACGTACAGAAGATTTATATATAAAGATTAAAGAAACCTATTTAGGGTACAACAGTAATGCCACAAATACATATCCTATTCTCAAAAATTAATGGTTTTCAGCTTTGTACATAGAGTTCCAAACATAATAATCATAAAAATAAACTGTTTGTTTTTAGTACCATACATACATAATATAGTACAAATTCGGTCATATCGTTACAATGTCGATTGTGTAATGTATGAGACATGCCTGACCTGACCTAATGTGTTTGAATATCGCGGAATAGAAATTGAGCGCAATTATTATTTACATTTTATTGCACGAAAAAACTTTAAACGTAAATCTCCTAAGATACCAACACTCAAAAAATAAAAAATAAATGAATTATTATTGTTATCCAAGCGAGGACACGTAAAATTTTGTGCGCCTTAGTCTGTGGACTTAGGAAAACTGGTGTAAGTTATAATAAGTATAATAAAAAGTTATCTTAAGATAGGATATTGGCACAGTAAAACTGTCATTTCATACAAAGGTCTATCCACATACACCGTTTCGACCTACCATGGATAGCTTGTATCGACAGAAGGCTATTAAAATCCGTCGATTGGTTATTGGCACACTTTTTCTCAGTATTTGGATTAAGATATCTATAGTATTGTCTTTACATAGCTTATATCTACATAGCTTTGATACATTAAAAGAAAACACTTTTTACCGGATTGAAGCTATGTTTTATTGTAAACTTATAATTGAGAGATTTAATATGTCTATCTCATATGGTCAAAAATGGATAAGTTATTGGGTTTGGGCGTAATATTTAGCTTTGATTAAAAAAATATGGCCGTACAGCAAGAGCTGAATTTCATTGAAACGCGACCTTAATTTGCCAAAGGACATGCATAATAAAGACATCATTATCAAAAACAACTGAGCAATTTGGTATCCAAAAATAGTTTATCATTTAAGGTGTAAATCAACAGATAATATTGGCATGCGAAGAACGCGGTCAGTCGGTTTCAATGTCGGCTTACGATTGTATAACGTACCGTAATGAGAGAAAAGTGGGTTGCGTCAGCAGGTCACCGCCATACAAAAGGCATGTACTAATTGATTGGGAGTTTCTTAAAAACAATTATCTTAATGCGTTTTATCTAGATATCTTTTGTATATTTCTTTAAGCTTTTATGTCATAGGAGGCAAACATGCATCAAGTGATGTCCATACATAGATTTCCAGAAGGCTCGCAAGTGCGTTGCCGGCCTTTTAAGAATTGATAGACTCTATTCTGACCGTAAGTCGAATTGTTTTTTTTTTATAGAACAGGGGGCCAACGGGCAGGAGGCGCACCTGATGTTAGTGATACCGCCGCCCATGGACACTCCCGATGCTAGAGGGCTCGCGAGTGCGTTGCCGATTGTATATAATTGTATACGACTAATTTTAGGTTCTATTTGGGTTTGTGCCTTTGTAGGCACAAATATAGGCAAAATATAGGCAAAATATGCCCCTTACCCCACGACTGGATTTAGGGAATAAGTAACATGACATGATGACTCAAATATATATTTTTTATTAATAAACTCTATAATTTAAATCCAAATTATATTTTATTGATGTCAGAACATTATAAAATTGTACATAAAAACCTATATAGAATATTTACATAACGTGTAAAGCACGAAATAATCGATATAAGTGGATAGCTATTTATTGTACCTACTTATTAGCTAAGTAACTAACTTAATATGTATATTGTACAATATTGATTTTTGCTATTAGTATGTCTCTATATTGATTAATATAATTGTTTAAGTAAAATTAAACTAAATTTATTATTTAGAATATATTATTACTTATAACAAATTTGAAAGTAAAAGTATTTTACTAACGCATCTTTTAATCTGTCTTAACACGTATTATTTACAACACGGTATTCTTATAACGCGATTTCAGTTCCTCGTATAAGACGGCTGCCCATATAACGCGGGGATTTCACACGTTATATTTCTGTACAAGACATATTTTCTATACGAGACATTTATAATTATTGGTACGTACTTATTTCGTTCACAATGGTTTTTTTAATATTTAAATTCCATTTCACGAGGAAAGACGTGAATCATGTATTATATATGGGGTCATACAAACTTGTTATTCGAGAATATTTCTAAAACGCATTTCCTAAAACACGAAACCATACTACTTACGATTACTTTATTTAGAAAATAGTTCTTGGATTTCGCATCATCAGGTATCCATAGAATGAATTTTTACGCTTAGACATAGACACAGACGTAACATTAATTACTAACAAAACACATACATAGAAACATAATAATAATAATAGTAGCCTTTATTCAGATACATTTTACATTATATAGGTTACATAGAAACATACAAAGTATCAATAGTCTAATAAAAAAAAATGAGAGATAATTTTTTTAAAGAACAAGGTATGTTTTAAGTATGTAATTGGCCCTGGCTTAGCATTATGCTGAGGAGCAGAGTGCTCAGTGAGAGAGAGCACAGTGCTGGTCATTCTGCCTCTGATATTCCTTTGGCGCCTCAGTCGCAAAAATAATAATAATGTAATGATACTAATACTAAAAAAAAACTGCAGTTAGTATTGGTCTTGTGTAAAACTGTATAAAATAAAATTAAAAATTTCTTCTTATGCGGTAATTTTCAGTTTTGTTAAGTTTAAAATCATCATATATCGTAAAGATTTCTATAGAAGTTTTATGACTTAACCTTATTGCATCAAGAAGCGCGCAGACGAACACCAAACTTTCTCTATTTTGTTTACAGCCAGGTTTTAAGGTTGCCTGTATACTTCCTTATATAGATACCACATAATGTCAGAGAAACTCGTGTGTATAGTCTATATTTCCTAATATTCTACATCTAATATCTATACCGAAATATGATGGTTTGTTTCTCCGAAAAGAACATTGCTAATTTTCATTAACAATCTGTTACTTATAAAAAAAACTATATATTCGTTTTAAGAACGACCTAACAATGCTTGATTAAATGTAAATATTTGCTTTCGTCCGTTTCATGATTATAAAATAATTAATTTTGAATATATAATATAAAAGAATTAAATTTATTAATATAAAATAATTAAAGCATGATAAGATTTATTTAATTTCTGTTCATTGTTTCTAGTTAGTTAAATAAATTAGTAAATTAAGAAGTGATGCTCTAGTGGTTTCAACGTGCGATTCTCATCCTTGGAGTTGTAGGTTCGATCCCCAGCTGTGCACTAATAGAGTTTGTGTTGCTCGTAATGTGATAGAAAATATCGCGAGGAAAGCGGCATGCCTTAGACCAAAAAATCGTCAGGCATAGAAGATTGATCACCTAGTTGTATGTTAGAAATATAGTAATAATAGTAATCACGAAAAAGAAATCAGAAATCTGAGGCCGAGACCTTAAAAGTTGAACGTTGTGTAACTTCTTCTATATTTATTCAGATTTACAAAACCCCATGATTGGTAGTAATTGTCAACAAGTCATTTTAATTTTATTTACAGTGATATCTAGAAAGCACCTCGCGGCGTTGCACCCATAACTGATTGCATTTCCTCGTTAAATAGGAAATGATATTACTTTACCACTCATGAGCATTTGATATTTGTTTAGAATATTATATTACAGTTCTTCTCTTCCGTTCTACGCCCTTGATTTGAGAACTGGCAGTAAATGTAAAATTATATTCATTTAATGTATATTTCTCTTTTTTTTGACGTTCACAAGTGTACATTATGTTACCTATATGAATAAATGATTTTAGACTTTAACTTTTTTAAGGCAGATTTTGCCACTCACAAAAGCGAACCAGTTGCCCACTAAAGTATTTCCGAACCAATTTGACTTAGGGTCATTGAAGAAAAGAGCGTATCAATTCTTAAAAAGCCGACATCGCGAGGCCTCTAGCATTGAGAATGTCCATGGGCGGGGCGGTATCACTTAATAGCAGGTAAGCCTCCTGCCTGTTTGTTCTTAAATAAAAACACTTTTCGTGCGTTTCAGGGTAGACGTCATCTTATATGTTGAGAGGCATAGATTATAAATATATGTATATGCTACATTTTTACTGATTAATTTAATCTTTAAGCATATAACATATTGCTTTTTGTTTTTTGTTTTTTGTTTCTGGTAAGAATTTTTTTTCCTTCTTATTGTATTTGTAATATGTATTTCTGCACTTCTTGCCTACCTTATGTAGTTTAATCCAAGTTTTTTTTGTATTATGTAATTTGTCCTTTACTCGCAGTGGTTGCCTGGAAGAAATCGCTCCAAAGCGATAAGGCCGCCAGTTGCTTTTCATCAAATTGTGTTTAATTTTTTTTTCTTTTATGTAATGCAACGAAGTGTTAATAAATAAATAAAATAAATAAATATTGGGTATTTGTTTTTTCACACCAATTTTCTCTGGTACGCTTCATATTCATACCATCTATCGTTCTTCTTATGCTATGGCCTGCTTCTGATGCAAAATTCATTATTATTAAGAAATAATTAAGTGTTTAATTAACACTTTATATTCAAAGTTGCAGAACCCTAAAAATAATTTATTAGGCTGTAAATTACTGTGATTCCGCACTTTCGTTGCTCGCTGAGCGGAACGCGAGATAACTGTTTGTTTATAAGCTGTTGCGTAAGGGACATGCAAACTACAATTATTTATACATAATTAATCCTTTTTAACAATATTAATTAAAAGATATTTATTTAAAGTATACAGTTACACATATTTAGTAACACTTATAAATTATTTAAAGGAAAAACAGATAAATACACTAAACATATAACATAAGTCAATTAAAAGAAAACTGAAATTAAACATTACATAAATTATTAAATATAATATAATAAAATCTTCCCCCTTCCTAATAAATTTCCTTGCCCTTTAGTAAGTTGAAATATGTCTACATCTACATAAATTGTATTGTAGTTAGATAAAACCCAATACATTCTCACCGTCTTCTCCACATTACTGTCCATTCAGCACTGTCTTCTATTGTATCTAATGACAATGACCTGATTGTACGTGTTCCGGTCTGGTGGTGGAGAGGCTGACTATCTGTCACTCAGGTCTCCTGGTACAGAGACCAGTCTCTCACATACACTTCCAAATGTTATCATCTTAGTTTAATAATATTAACCTTGTATGTATATATGAGATAAGATATAAAGATTATTTATTATTATTACTGTTTTGAAATTCTGTTGAAATTCGGCCTGTTTTATTCCAAATTCATGTACTTTGCTGTTGCCAGAGGGCATAATTCAGTTCCATTTCGTCATTTGGAAACCAAAACATTTTCTTGGAATCTTTTTAAACGTTCGTTTCGATCATCTTCATGAAAGCATGACTCCCTATTCGTTTTGGCGGATTAGGAGTACGCAACATAACAAGTGTCGCTCTTCCAGAGTTTCTCTCATCTGTTTGCAAATCTAGGAGTTTGGTAGGTATAATCCTTAGATCTTATTCTCCAAACTACGAGATTGCGGATTTAACAGATGTGAAATTCATGCACACGACAGACACAGAAGTAGAACTAGGGCTGCTAAGTAGTGTCAAGGTAAAACATAGGTAATGCATAACTGACATGTACAAATATAAACAGACTTCGTAATATCTTCAAAAATATCTGCAAGGCTAAATTTGGTAATGCTTAATCTTTGGTACCAGGACGTTACACGGTGTTTGGACGATTTGAATCGAAATAAATAATCGAATACTTGGTGACCGGTCATTCTTGAATTTGTGTATAATGATGTTAGATGTTCCGACTATGTATTTGCATGCTACTCCCACGATAATGTAAGTGCGTGCTCCTATTTCACCATGCCTTCTGCTAATAGATGATCTTTAATAATCTGAGACAAATCTTTGTTATTAGTTTATTTTAATATTATTTATGACTTAAGAATTCATGTGGAAGATGGTGTAATGGTTGCAGTTGCTTGCAATCGTCGTGTAAAACAAAAAACCTGGCGACTAAAAAGAGTGGCGGAGAGTTTATTGCCAGTTCTTCTCTTCTGTCGCCTTGATTTGAGAACTGGCACTTAATGTAAAATTAGAAGCATTTAATGTATATTTCTTTATTGACGGTCATTGTGTTACCTATGAATAAACGATACTCACTTTTGACTTTTTGACATGAATACACATGTTTTAATATGCGTTAACAAAAGGCTTAATGACTAATGATTGCCGGAAAGCTACAGACGGCCGTAAGATCTTGGCTTGATGGGAGTTTTTCTTGTATCCTCGCTCGGGGAAAACTTGGTGCAAAAATCTATGTGTCAGGGATAGAAGTCTGACTCCTATAAAATAATAGTAGCCATAGAAACTGCAGATATAGATGCAGACTTACGCTAGTATTTGGAGTCAAATATCAAAACCTGTTAAATCACAGACGAGTATATCATGTTTTTTTAATCTTGCATATATATTGCGATAAAAATGTTATTAGTTTGATGATATTCACCAAAGAAGCGTTCAAGGTTTTCAAATTTATATTGTAGGTAAACAAAGATAAAATCTGGGTCATTGTATACATTAAAGCTAAATTTAATTAATTATTAAATTTATTTGATATTTTTCATGATCACAAAAATGTTAGCTTAAGTGTAGGTTACACTATGAATATTCTGTTATTTCTTTAAAAATCTAAGCCGTGGACCACGTGTTGAGCATTTTCTTAATAAAAGAGAATTTGATTGGGACATATGAGCATCTTTATCACTAATTTATTTTGTTAAAGACTATTTTTTATGAGACGCAGGCATTTTAGGCATTAAGAATCAAACAGACAACAGGTAGCTTGGAAGTGCGTTGTCGGCCTTTGGACCTTTAAACGTTTAAACGACCTTTTAAGGCAACTTCTACCACGCACCACCATTTTGTGGAACCAGCTGCCCCCTGAAGTATTTCCGAGCCAAATCTTTCTTGCGTGCCCTCTGGCAGTGTGAGTGTCCATGGGCGGTATCCCTTAATATCAGGTTAGCCTCCTACCCGTCTGCCTCCTGTAACATAAAAATAGTTGGAGGATGTCGTCATTCCGCAAGTGAAATACTTTGCCTGACGCGCCACTACTATGTGAGAAATCATAAGAGCTCATAATAAGCATACCGTTTCCAGGACGTCAATGAACTTGCGAGGCTTCTGGCAGTGTCAGCGTCCATGGTCATCCTCTCAACATCAGGACACACCCCTATAAAACTTGTATATGTTTTTCATAATATTTACGACAGCGTAGGTCATTTTAAAATTGCGTAAGAGTTGAAAATTGTTACATTCTTAAGATATTTAGCCTCGCTGACCTCTGACCATACTTTTGTTTGCCTAAATAATGACTGAATCGATGAATCATTTCGCAACGATTTAATGTTTGTCAATTAGTGCATTGATAACGTGAACCATGAACTTTTATTACAAATGTGGATAAAATCTAAACTCACTAATTCATTAGCGGCGTCTCACTCGCCGTGAAACATTTTTTTTGTTCTTGTTTCTAATTTAGACAGATAGAGACGTATGACACACAGAAAGACAAAAATACAAATAATAATCATTAATAAAGAAAAATATCAAAACTTATGGAAAGAAAGGAATAACTTACATCTTAAGTGTGTAATGTATACACACACAACACACACACGTGTTGTGGGTGTAAATGGGCTTGGCTCAGCATTATGCTGTGGAGCAGACATTTTCAATAGCGCTGGTCATTTGGCCAGAGACCACAGCTGTTAGTTTTGAATGATTAAATATTTATTACTGCAGCTTCGAAAGGCTCATTTTTTGTGATGTTTTTTTTTAATTTTTTACTATTTTTTCTGGTAAACTAAACACGACATGACCATGGCTTTATTTATAACTTTAAAACTTGGGATGACTTAAAGACTTCCATATAGAATATTCATTTGTAAATTGTAAAGCACGAACCTTGAACGCGGATTATATTTTATTATTTTCCACTTAAATCCAATCCTACATTAGGGTCAAGGCAGCACGTATCACCTAACTGTCAAATTTTAAACAAGTGCTGGCATCTGTTATAATTTTATCGGTAATAAAAGAATGCATTCCGAAATTGATTTGACGTTGGGTCACGACTAGTGTTCGCAGCATAGACAATAGACAATACAATTTATGATATACACTATTAATTGTTATAAACTCTTTTAAAAAGTAAATATTTTCGTCTTGAATTTCTTTTTCTTTTTTTTTATAATCTAATAGATTGACGCAGCTTGAGCTGATACTACGGTGAGCAGTGGAGAGATGGAGCACTGAGGCGTGCCGTTATGCAAAACATTAAATTAATGTATTGTTGTCATTTTTTTTGAAATGGATTACTTGGCCTGCGAAAAATATATCGTGTAAATTTTAAAAAATATTTTCATTATACAAAATCATTAAAACTTGAAAACTGCAAATGAAAGTCAATTTAACATGAATATCAATAGATATCATAATAATTAAAAAAATACTTCTTAGTTCGGCGTTAATCTACATACATATATTAAAATACTTACGGTAAGTGTATACCCGGCCTTATGCGTTATGTATGAATGTAACGCAATACCTAACAATGAAATTAATTACGCGATCATTAGGATATTGTTTAATGATACGTAACAGTTAATGATTCAGTGTCTGATATAAAGATAAAAGGCTAAAATACTTGCCTTTCATTTATACAATGAATTGTATTGAACAATAGTTGAGTTCATCCCACTGCTTTTGTTCAGTTGTGAGTTCAAACTCTAAAACCAATAGATTGAATTCTATTTGAACAATAAACTTATGGCGAAAAAAGGGGATATTCGCAAAATAAACGCGAAATTTGATAGAACACCTGACAGTCAGGGTTGACAAGTCATGTCAAGTCATACAAAAAAAACTTGATAAATAAATAATAGATCAGTAATTTATTTTATCACGTTTTTATAATAGCTTGATTGTTTTAGATATTGATTTGCAACGTGATCAATTAATTAAATCAATACCTCATCAATAAATTCGGGTTAATATTGTTTGGTAATTAGGTTTTTATATTTGAGAATCGCATTTGATTCCCACGCTTCTAGATTAGATTCATATCATGTTGGTGTTTGATCCAAGTATACATTACCATTAAAATCAAGTTACAATAAAATATTAGGGTTGAAATGGGCAGCCTTATCGCTAATAAGCGATCTCTTCCAGACAACCCTAGTAAGGAAAAACAACTAAAAATAGAAATATTTTGTATGTTAGCAGTGCATAACGCAATTTAAAGATATAACAAGTAACACTGAAAAATAATACAATTAACAAACTTATTAAAAAAAATCTTATGGCTCATGTATTACAATAAACAATGCAATATGTACAAATGTATACATGAATTACAAAAGTACCGATCTTCTTCCGAAGTCTTTATGTATACCTACGAAATTAGTTTACAAATATTCGAGATACAATACAATTAAGGAAAAAAAAAACAACCCAAACAAATGTCATCTTTCCTACTGTGACTTCCAAACAAACAGAATTGCCTTCTAAACAGCTAAGCCAGAACATAAAACAACTACACTTTCAAATTAACAAAATAAATACAACTACAACAATTAATGCACGTAATAATGTTGGCTAATGTAAAAAAAATTCAAACATCATATTCAACCTGTCTTGTCTAACCGCATGACACTAATAAAAGTTCAACTAGCCATATGACGGTGTCCCAGTTTCGTTCTTGGGTAACAGAACTGTTGTTTTATAACTTTATTGTTTGTAACGTAACAGTACATAATTTTTAACGGTGATTACATTAACTCATGTAATACGGACTGTTAATATGTCCCGACATTGTATGAACTGTAAATAGTTGATTAATAATAAGAAACGCGTAATATGCTTAGGATATCCATAGCATCATAAGCACACACATCATCATGAACATGGCTGCTTGCCATACTTGCCTATCACAAAGACTGATCCAGAGTTTTGAGATAAGTTTGATTTTTTTTCGAGTTTTTGACAGATTTTTGTGCCGTCGATTCTTCATCTAATTTGGAAACTAAAATCGCCCATCTGCTTATAGATCCAGTTCTCAGTTCATTTAGTGTTTTGTTTCGGACCAATTGAAATATGAAGGGGATGATGCATAGGATCTAGCGAAGACGCGATTTCAGCGCGCCCCCCTAGAACGTCGCGCCCTAGGCTGCAACCTAATCAGCCTAAGGGTTAGGGCCCTGTGTATATGCTTACCTTCACACCATCACACAACACAGCGGAATAATGCTGCAAATGCATTAAAATACAAACCAAGCAATACCTAATGTATTTTTATTAGCTTTTTCCTTTCGTAAATATTTGCACCTGCAATATTTATTTATTTATTTGCGCCTGTTTTCTTTAACACCCCATTCCATATTGTAATTTGATAATGAACCCTAAAAAATATGTGAAATAAAGCAAAATCGTAAGCAGTTTTTAAAATAACATACGTGTTCCAAATTCAAAATAATTAAAAAGTTAAAAAAAAGAAAAGTTTTTATGTAACAGTATTTATGGCCAGACTAGTTATATTATTTATTCCATATTTAACTATATGTTCATTATAATTATTGTTGCCTCTAATTTATGTTAACTGTAAGATTACCTAATAAATATAGCCCGTTTATTTTTTATCTTTACAAATGTTAACAATAACAGTCTAAATTTGTTATATCTATCATTTCTTCTTACTTTTTATCATCATAATTTCTTCAGTACAATTAATCAGAACTTTACGGGAAAAAGCTTTCTTAAAAGGCGTCTCTATATTGCTTTCTTTGTTGTATGTAAAAATAATATACCTAAACGATTTTAAATCAAACCTACCAGTATAATATACTCGAAACAGAAAACCACCAGGCTCCAGATGATAAACCAATCCTTTTATGGAAATTTTATTCGTTTCTACAATAACCTCCCAAGCGAAATTAGAGAATTACCAGAGAATAAATTCAAAACTCTCAAAAATAATTTAATCAATAAATATTTTTATAAATTTGACTATTATTTAAATGATCGTAATCCTTGGGATTGATCCAATAATTTAGACTACTTTGACTTACAAAGAATTTGTGTGACTCTGGTAGTACCTAAATGTCAATTTAGAATCAATTTAACATCTTTTCTGTGGACGTTCATAAGTGTACTTGGTGACCTATACGAATAAAGTTATTTTGACTTTGAGTTTCTCATTCGCTAACTTATGCTTCTATCTTTTTTCGACCGTTTTCTAGAGCGCTCTCTACTCCTTATTATTATTATTACTTATGTTGTAGGGCATAATATATACATATAATGTCTATATAAAAGATTAGAAGGTTATAAAAAGTCTTTACTATTCTCATACAGGGGGATTACCTGGAGCTTTTTTGTAAACCTAAATAAAAGTGAAGAGCTTTTAATCATAATTTATAATCCTCTTCTTAATTCAGGTATTTTAAGAACTAATTGCGAGGTTTAGGTAGACTAATTTATTAACTTAAGAATCACGATTAATCCTTATTATGCCTGCAAGATTTTTGTGCATTAAAATTAGCACCGTCATGGGCGTTAAACAATTTAAAAACCTCTGGGTAAAGACTCCTTCGCTAAACAATTACGTTTAGGTTATATTATTTCTTTGTCAATACGAAATCAATACTGCAACAAAAAAATCTCAAATCATGGACAGGAAAGTCCTTCTTACTCCTAAACACGCTATGTCATAGGCATGATATGTGAAAACAATTCACAAAATTAAAGGTTTTCTACTGATAATCAACTCTATTGTTCAAAGTAATATTATATCTTACGAATACGTGCGTGTTTACAAAGAACCCATTCAAAAGAATTACGTAAGGAATTCATAATTATGTGTTTTACTGCTTAAGGCGTCGGTCAAAGTTTTGAAAAGGGCACACAAGAGAAGACCTTGGTTATTATATCTATTGTACCTTAGACCTTTAAATTAATTGGATAATTAAACTTTTTAGAATAACATGTCGATTTTGATTACTATAGGGCGAGGCCGGGTAACACTGCTTTGGTTATACAAACGCTGTAAGTAATAATTTCCGTCTGTAATAAAGTTTGACTCAATAGGAAACATACACACATACTCTAATAATAGATTAGTTATTGTAATTGCTTAGTTTTAAATTCTTGTTTCTATAAAATCTTCATGCAGAAATATTGTCGCTGATAATGGGTGCAAAGTATATTATTAGCTATATGAAGTTAAGCTCAATAGTATTATTCACAATGATGTGTGTCTTTTACAGGGTGGAGGGGGTGGCGAGTGCGGTGCGGGGTGCGCGGGCGGAAGGCGCGGTATCACCGCCGCACCTGCGCGCGCGTTTGCGTCGCACCCGCCGCATCCGCTCCGAGCACTCGATGATATGCCGCCGGTACTTAGGTACAGTATGCTCATCCATAATATATCACTATAATCCACATAAATCCATAGTATATCCAAGGTATATCATAGCACCTAAGACTGAAATGTTGCTAGGGCGTCGAAGTCGCTAAATGACAATAAAGATACCAAATATTTTAAAACATTACCAATTCAAATTTCTGGCGATGAAATAAATTTTGTTACTTGCCGGTGTTAAAAGATAAATTTAGAGAAACATAAATGTTTTTAACTGTAAAAGCATTTAAATTTTATTTAAAATAAAAGGTTTTTATACTTGAAGTTATGCTCCTTTTGGCGCGTAAGGAAAAAATGATGAGAGTAAATTTTACATACATACACACCATCACAAAAAACCGACGACAACCCGAAGTTAGCTATTGTCAACTTTGTTTTGTGATATTTAAATAGGAGTTATTTAACTAGATAATGCATTATAACAAATATTCAATATTTTAAATACCTATTTTCTATCGTTACTGTCATCTACAAACGTAGAATAAATTTTTGTTTTTTTTTATCTTGTTACGCCAAAGAAGTATGAGTGAAAGAACTTCTAATGCGTGTACATAACACAGAGGTTTTTTCTCATAAAAATGTAATTCAAACATAAATTAACTTATACCGTTATTTATGCTTCTATTACTAAAGTAATCTCCATAAAATGACCTTTATCTATGCCACATCGCGTTCCTTATTGAAATAAGAGAAAACTATTTCCTAACGTGAGTTTGCTAAACATTTCGATAGCGTGACAAATGCCTGTGACCCTAGTGTCGTGTTGTGAGAGGATGACCTTTGATGAGCATGCAATGTAGACAATTGCAAATACTTATCTTTGTGATACCGCCGAAGTATCATTTAAAAAGTAATTAGTACTTGATACTTTAAAATTTAAACGTATCAGCAAGCTGCACTAGATATAAGAGGGTAAGAATTAAGAAGCCCTACAGATATACCATAACACATAAATAGTGAATATATTGGACTTACTGAGTTTCTTGCCGGTTCTTCTCCGAACAAGGCCTCCTGATAATTTTGCCAATGGATGGCGTAGTCTTAGTTGAAAACGTTTTTGGCATTCATAAGCATGCGCTAAGACGCATCTTAACAGAAGAAACATACATATTTTCATTTTTAAGATTTTAATAAAAGTACCAGATGTCTGCACCAAGAATCCTAAAGTAACTGTGTGTTACCTTATGTTGCCCTATGAGAAGAATCAGAGGTTCAAGGTGGTGGGATTTTATCAAAGCTATCGGGTAGGCTCAACCCCTTGATGGTGGGTTCACCACTTTGACAGGATGACCTCTTTTAAAAGAATAAGTGTGGGAGGATCGTGCCCATTCTTCTCCACACGAAAATTTTGAATCTCGGCGTTGCATACTTGGCTTAGTAAATTCAAATGTTCTATGATGGCTGAAAATTTTTATGTTTTAATTTGGATCAGTTCACTATGGCTCATCTCCTTATTAAGAAAATATATACATATATCCAATATATATTATTAGTTATTATATTTTAGTCAGTTTATGCAGTCACGTAGGCGGTTAAACAATAAAGCAAAGCGAAAGCAACATTATCATGATGAAAGGCGTTATAGGTCTTCCATATGACTGTACAGGAAGCCATTTAGTTGATTCATTCAAGATTTCTGCCAACCGCAAATAATTTGTTATTTGGGTCAACACACATCTCTCAAAGTAACAAATATAACTGATTTTAAATGGCGTTTGTCTAACGTGTATCATTTGCCATTATCACATATGAGAGTCATGCCTATTTACATTATATAAGAATATGTAAATAAAGGAATTGTATGTATTTAATAATTTAATCATGTGACTAGGCCAGAAAGAAATTAATTTCATAGTAGTTGGATGGGCCTGGGTATCCGGAAGCTTTACCCAGGATGCTCCATTCCCATGGTAAAATTATATGCGTAGGTGCGGTATGTCAGTATAGTAAGAAATCCAGAAATCGATCAGAAAAAGACAAGCACTTACAATCACAAAAGATTCTAACAGATGTCGATACTTTTCGACTGGATTGAGTCAGTAATCACTAGATGACACTGCTATCGTAAGTGCACCGACAAACGTGTTATATAATTATATATTATGATTACCACGTGTTATTGAGGCTAAAGTATAAATTAAATTTATTTAGTGAAACGAAGGAGAAACGAAGTTCGCGGGGGCAGCTAGTATGATATAAAATAATACTTTATTCAGTGTATATAATATAGATAAACATTATTAGTGATTTTCATAAATATTAAACAACAAATCATTTGCAAGGAAGTGGAACATTTAGATCGATCAATTATCAAAATCCGCACAAAGAGCCATTTAAAAATAGACATGCAAATGTCATATAGATTTTCATTATATAAACCACGTTGCCTTTAACAATTTTTGATCACCATCTATATAGTTCGCGTATTTTATTGATTTTATCACAATCGTATAAATTTAGAAATATTATTAAAAATATTCCTTTCCAATTCCTGTATATTTCTGTATTTAAATCTGTTGAATAAAGTCATTCTAAGGCTAAAACGTAGTGAAGTGAATTTTGCAATGTCTTGCGTTCAAATGTGCGTAATCCCTCAAAGGATTTCATTAATGCAAATATATTCTATTGTTTGTTTTGACTATTGTGACGCATTGGAAAGGTAAATGACTTACAAATGTGTTCACATACCTCAAATACGGACCCTCTTACAGGCTTATGGTAACTTTATATATATATATATCATCTCGGCTGTGTGTGTCATTTCACATGACCTTTGAGGTGGCTCTATTAATCTAAAACATTTAGAAGTGGTTTCTTTATGCTAAACTAATGAGACTAAAATATGTATTTTTATATGTCAAACAATTGAGCGTACAATTATTCCAATCATGGCAAGAATTGGTTTATTAATATCATTTAGTGTACGTTCGGAAACTTCTTCATAAATTGTTTGCTATACTAACTGCGATTTACAACTAAAATAAATATAAGTTTGTATTAGAAATTCGCTTGAATTAAGTAAATAGCTAAGCTTTTAAAGTAGTCCTTCTTTCCAGTATTATCCGTCACGGTTTAAGTCGGATATGATATGGTCGTATGACATTATAATATGTTATATTGTTATATACAATGTGAGTCATAGATTAAAAATTAAATTAGTGGCACTACAGCTATTTAAGGTCTGATCATTTGTCAATCTAATAGGTAAGTAGGTCAGCCTCATGTGCCTGACACACGCTGTCTACTTTTTAGGCCTAAGGCAAATCGGTTTTCTCAGTTTTCACCGCTTGAGCAACTGCTAGATGCGCATATAAACAAATAGTCCATTGATGCATAGCCGGGGATCGAACCTACGGCCCCAGGGACAAGAGTCGCACGCTGAAGGCACTAGGCCAACACCGGTGTGTTAGCTATAGATCAATTAGTGAAAACTAATAATACTCTCTGCTTAAAGAGCAGTTCTCGAACTGTGACAGTCGAATTCAGTTTTTAATCAAAACTTAAAGCAAAAGTGTTGCCAGCAGCAATTTCAATTTCCACGAAAATTCAATGTTTTGAAACTCATTCTGTATGGAATGAAGCGAACTAAATTTTCGCGAGAATATGGATAAAGCAAAAATATTTTTCTTATAACGTTTTCGTTTTTACTCGGTATTAATAAGAATATTGATCTATATCTTGATTGACTTGAAATCTTTTGTTGTCTCTAAACTCTTTCAACATATTAAATAAATGGTATGTACTAATAACCTTAACCACTGTTCAAAGCCCAAACATTAAGATGTCTAAATTTCAGGTCAAACCCTTTGTACACAGAAGAGGAAGAACAAGAGGTAGTGATAATTGTGGACTCACTGGAGACGGAGTCGGTGGAGGTCGCAGATGAACCCCGCAGCCCTCGACGAGCGCCATCTTACTCATCAGGTAGAAAATGTTAGGCTTTTTTTCTTTATTTCCTTCATCTTTTATGTGCTTTTATGGTGACCGCATTCGTGAGAGGAATTCATTATTTACCGATTACTATCATATATCCCATTAACTGTCAATATATGTTGTAAATGCTTTGTTTTGTTCCACTCTCATCAACTTTTTTATTATTGTTTCATAATAACATACTTAGTTAAAAATAAATTGCGATTTATATTTTTTAATAAAATATTAATTTAAAACGTAAGTATCGTAATAAAGCGAGGGAATACTGCCAGCATTAAAGAAACAATGATACAAGGACCAAACTTTTGAAATTTCTTTAATTTTCTATTTATTAATTATTTATTATATTGTAAATATAATATCTATTTGTGTGTTGGAAATAAATGAGTTTTTAAAAGGACTCTTGTCTGTAATTATGACCTGACAAAGTTTTTGTTACTTTATCATTTAATTTTAGGTTATGGCAGCGGCGGAGGCAGCCATGGACGAGTATCACCAAGTTTACCAAAGAATGAGGAATATGAAGTTGAGCCGAGACTATCGGACTCTGAAAAGAATGGATCTCAAAGTACCTCCGATTCTGATGGCTCCCCACCATGCACCCTCTCCAGAAGTTTGAAAGAAGATATCCGCTCTTGTTTGGGAGGATGCCGGTCAGTATGAAATATAATTAAGAGTGACCCACTACGACTAAGACGTCGCTAGGGTGAGCTGCCCCCCCTTCTTAGACAATGAAATGTGTCCTAACTTCTTATTAGTAACTATATCAATACAGACAAGACAGACAAGAACACGTTAAATATTGACAAAGCAGGCTTCTACTGCTACAGCGCCCATGCATAGTGAATTTAAAATTATTAATTTAAAGTTAGTTCCTTTGTACTTTTGAACAATGGATCTGCCGCGTTGTTTCTGTCTTCGGATCTAATAGGTATATTAATGACTATTAAAATACCTATTACCTAACCTATACCTAAATCGATAATTATAAGAATAACTGCATATTTTTTAAAGATGGGAGAAAGATGTGGGCCAAGTGGTAGAAGCAGCTGTGCGTGGGTCGGGCGGTGTGAGTGCTGCAAGGGCGCGGCTTCACGCTGCCCTTCTAGCCCTCCATGACCCGCCCAGGGGCTTTAACCGGGGACCATCGTTACCTTATTGCGGGCCTGGCGTACGACCTGGTGATGTCACCATGATGCCTAAATCTACAGGCATGTCCTTACTGGTAAGTCGTTTCTTAAATTATGTAGTTTTATTTTGAATCGAATTGGTTCAGAAATACTTCAGTGGGCAGCTGGTTCCACATTGTGGAGGTGCGCGGCAAAAACTGCTTTGAAAAACGCTAAGTTGTTGAACGGTGGAAGTCGAGATAAGACGTCCGATGGTGAATCTCAGCTGCAGGTATTCTCGTCAATTAATCAACTCGTCTGAAAATTCTTCACGGTAAATGCGGTAGAAGTCCCCACATCTCTACGCTACGCCAAAGATTTTTGTTGATGGGCCTTGAAAAAAGAATCCTGCTTCATATTTTAAGAAAAAGGGTAGAAAAACATTGGAACCCAATTCACATAATTGTTAAAAAATCATAAACGGCTAAAACTTCTTTTGATCTCTTATTCCCGAGTTCGCAGGATTGAATCTTGGATATCAAACAGTGGACTTTCTTTTAATGATTATCATTTTCAAGACGTTTGGCAAAAGTCCACTTAACATCAGGAAAGCCTCCTGGCCATTTTTCCTCTATTCTCTTAATAATGTAAAATTTTGTGGAGAAACCAAAGTCTTGGTTCCAAAAAAGTCGCGTGTGACAGGCACAGACTTACCTAAAAAAATAACACAAAAGAGAAACCTGACTTTGAGGCTTTTTTTAAAACTCCGAGTAAAATACATATTTCTACTAATTTTCCATAAAACATTTTCAAGCAACAATTAATACTAAGCGCACTTCGCTAATAGCCTAGTTTGTAACTACGTAACTACAATATCTAATCACCAACAATAAATTGTTTCATTAATCATTTAAATCGATACAACGATTAGCGTTTAACTATAAAATACTGCATCAATAATAGTCTCCCCAGCTATATACCTTATATAGATCTAATATATTGCCAATATTTAACAGCCATTAGTGTTGCCAGCACATTAAATTTATATTGCAGATGGTTTTTAACTCATAATGTACAAACGGTAGTTCCAACTATGTTTTGATATGGAAACAGATATATATTTGGATGTATTTTAGTATTAAATAAAAATATATAACATAAGATACATTTTGAGGTCGTAGATTGTATACATACTTTTGAAGTCTTTTATTTATAATTTTTAGGAGCCAATAGCTCATAGTAGTCCCATCTGATAACTATTATTTCTGAGCGAATCCTGTAAGGTCACTGCAGAATTAATTTCCCGTCCCTATCCGCTAAGCTCCTTCTCTATTTTCCTTTTAATCTCTGCTGTACAAGTCCATTATTGTCCCTTTTACTATTGACATGTTTTAATTGCTTTGTAATATTAGTTTTGTCTAAATAACTAAATGTCTTATGTAGATTTGCACTTCGTGCAACCATGTTTTTTTCTCACCTGGAAGAGATCGCTCGAAAGTGATAAGGCCGCCAGTTACCTGCCTTTCTATTTAATTGTACTGTATTTATGACGTGTTAATAAATAAATAATTTTAGCCACATAGATTGGAAAGATTTTTGCGCATCTAAAAAGAACCTTACAATATAGGAGAAGAATTATTTTATTACAATATCGAATTAATTATATACTAGAAAGATATGTCAACTCTTTGATGGCTGATATAACCTGCTTATAATTGCAATAGATTTGAAGGTGTGACATCATAGATAAAGCAATATTTGCTACTGGAAAGTAGAATATCATGTCATATCAAAAACTAGAATACTTGCAATGATTAAGCCTTATTAATTAATCATAAACACGTGACCGGCACACGCGGCTTATTACGATTACAGTATCATAACGGATAGTAATTCCATTCACTGTTCACTGATTTTGATAGAACAATATAGATCATACACGGACTAGGAGGAAAAAATATATTACAAAAAATGGGTGTCTGTAAAGACAATATTTTAAAGTGATATCCTATTAAAAGATTGATGAAATGATTGCATACTTAAATCTTCGACTGGATGAGCGGCGTAAACGTACAATAAGCGTAACAGGACAATGTGCGTAACAGGACACTGCACGTAACAAAACAATGAGTCATGCTTATTCGTGCACGCAGACGGCGTTTATCGAGTAATTAGACATAAATATATGTCAAAATGTTTTAAGACAAATTTT
This sequence comes from Pieris rapae, assembly GCF_905147795.1. Classification (NCBI taxonomy): domain Eukaryota; kingdom Metazoa; phylum Arthropoda; class Insecta; order Lepidoptera; family Pieridae; genus Pieris; species Pieris rapae. The sequence continues at coordinate 679,464 of NC_059511.1, read as the reverse complement.
GAGACCTAAGTCGTTTGTTATTATTGCTTCCAACTTTATCCCAACAGATACAGTGGTACGTCGATATACAAGTCGATTTACAATATAATATACCAGTATTTTTAGATATGAGCAGCCGAACGAGCGATATATACTAAGTAGATTTTTAAAAACTCTAGTATAATAATATAAAATATTAAAAGATTAGTCTTTTAATATTTTTGATAAACCTGAATTGCCTTACTAAAGGTGTTTTTTCTATAAAATTCCAGATAAAGTTTTGGCACAACCAATTACTCCCTATGTATTCTACGACAGACTTCCCGATACTTAAACGAATAAGGACATTTCTAAAAAATATTTTCAAGGCAGTTATAAAATTTAGAGAAAAAAGAGCGTCGTAACACTGTATTTAGAACGCCAAAGAAAAAGAATAATTTAAACCTAAAGTTACATATTTTATAGTTATATTAGACATACGCATTCTCCAGACCGATAGTAGTGGTTTAATATTATGCAATTTGATAGATTTTTATAAAAGAAGGTAAAATTTATTATATATACTTCATGAGTTCACATATTGAATTACTGCTAGAAAGCATGTGGACTGCATTGGCGCTGACGGTGACCGCGAAACTGCCTTGCCGCGGGGCATTGCGACACGATTCACCGCTTGACGGTACTATTACAAACAAAAGTGAGAAAGTATTTTTTTATGGTTTCTGGAGAAAATAAATATACGCTGTTTTTGCCGTAGTAATTTCTGATAAACCCTGTAATTATTAAACACGGCATGTTTGGTGAGAAGAGAATCTGCTCATAGCGTTCGATCTTTAAATGTTTCATTAGAACTAAACCTACTTTTCACCATGCCAAATTTATTTTAAATCGTTAATCATAGACAAGAATTACTGTCCAAAACAGGGCACAAAGTTTTCTTTCTCCTTTTCCAAGCTTCCTTTAATAAGTACACAAGCTCATTAGACACCTGCTCTAAGTAGGAGCTCCATCCATTTAAGCAATAAAGATCGATTCGAATCATCGGCGACCAGTTACTTTCCGAGCTGCTAGACCCCTTTTGCGTTGCGCATATGCGGTCAATCTACATATTTTATGATGAGTGTTTAGAGGAGTTGTTCGGATTAAAACATGCAGCTGAGTATCATCAGGCCAGCGAGGTGGAATACGAAATACTACCTGTTATCATTATGTGGTGCCGCTGTAATCAGATGCCCACTGAAGTATTTCAGAAACAATTGGACTAAGTTCCTTGAAGATAAAGTGTACCAATTCATAAAATGCCGGCAACGCACTTGCGTGCTGGCAATGTCACTGTTCATGGGCGCGGTATCACTTAAAATCAGCCTCCTGCCCGTTTATAATATATAAAAAAGTTACAGACGCAATTTCTTTATTTCAAATAACGCTGCGCAGATACTTGAATTATCAAATAATACATTCGTATATGTTTTTCTACAGGACTGTACAAACTTTGCAAATTTTTCACTTTACGTATGACATTGTATGTACGATAAATAAATTGGAAGCTTTATATTTTAATGTATAATTGATTATAACACTTGAGTCCTTGACATCAACTATTTTCAACATTTAATCATATTTAACTGTGCATCATTAATTTTGAGATCTTAATTTTTATTTATTACTACCGACATTGCTTAATGTTTATTGATGTGTATGTTTTTGTTAATGATATTCTATTTATGTTTTATGTGTTCATATATGAACTTATTTGTAAAACTTTTAATCTAACGGAAAGCTTTTGTCTATTTGTCCAAGTTTTTCGCAAATTGTACTTCAAAAAGGTTTTCTTCTCACTCTTTAGTGGGTAGCTCATGTCTGTCACCAAGGAAACATCTGGAGCTGAAAATCTGTTTTCACCGGTTTCTGTGCAGCACCTCAGTCTACAGTTTTGAGACGATGAGTTTTTTACTTGATGGGTCCATCTGGTGGTGAACGGCCATATGATATTTTGTTTCCGGTACCAATCACGATAAGTTTCTTCAAGTTTTAATCGCTTCTGGGTATTGTAGTACGTCTAAAAATTAAAATGGAAGAAAATAACTTAATATGTCTATATAATAATATTAAAAAATATTCAATGCAAATGAATGTAACTGATTGAATAACGCAACAATACGAAAAGTATCTTAAAAGTGCAGGGATTAATACATTAAGTGTTAAGCTTTTAAATTAATGTACATTTCATATTTCAAAACAAATGACTTATAAATTATGTATAATACTAATCGTGCAATATATTGCGAAATATAATAGCGAGTGATTGCAGTAAATTCGTAAGGCGATGGTACAAAGACGAGAATGTGTGACAAACCGTACGAAGGACAGAGAGCGGATACGATGTGACCACAACGTCGGAAAGATTGGCAAATTTTAAAACAATGTATACATTGCCCTATTGTAGAATTTAATTTGGCCAACTAGTTTGGAGATAAAATCGAAAAGACAGCTTTTATTAGAAATGACGCAATAAGAATCATCATAATCAAAAATCATTTATTCATATTGGTAATGTACACTAATGAACATCAAAAAAGAAATATACATTGAATGCTTCTAATTTTACATTTACTGCCAGTTCTCAAATCTGACAACATCTGTTTCATCCCCCTAATTGTTAAGGGTGGTTCACCCTTACATTTTTGTACACATTTTTTTTATGATACAACATATAATAATACATTTCATTATATTCATTAATTTTCACTACAAAACCGATAGTCTCGGAGGTAGCATGGCATAATGTTGCACGTACTAAATTGGTAGGTAAAATCACATTAGGGGAAACGAATTCCGCGACAGCAGCTATTTTTTATATAATATATGCTGAATTTTTAAATAGAAAACTAAAGTAGCCCTTATACAACTAATCGAAAGCTAGAATATTTGTGCTCGTCTTATTCTTGTACAAAATAATACCTACTTGACTATAAACGTGCGTTCATAAGAAACTACTTAAGTTTTTTTTTCATATCAATATTGACATAACCAGGCCGTTGCATTACCACTGGTGTACACATTTTATCGTAATAAGTTCAATGATAATAAAATATTTATTTGAGTTTTATGTGCAAAGATTTTAATGACTATCCCGCGATTACCGCATGCACACACTCATTTATCGCATTTCCAGGTAAAAAAAATCATTCACTCTCGCTCTAACTCTTTCCATTCTCCCTCCCCAAGAGCATTACATGTTTAATGCAACCTTGTTGGAAGTAGCATTAGAAGTTTCACTTCCAAAATACTAATCTACTACTTTCTACTTAACGTTAATCTGTTACACTCATAAATCCCACTTAGTACACTTCCAAAGTGGAGATGCCTTTGAGTTTATTGTCATAGTTAAATTGACGTCAAATTCTTACGTCTAGAGTACTTTATCTTCATCTATTTCACTAATAACGGACCTATCAGAGCTCGCAATTAAGTCAGAATTCAATTATACATCAAGTTTTTATAAATTATTCTGACCATAATAGTTCAACTTGTAATGAAATTAATATTGTCATTAATATAAATAGAGTATAGTAGCGGCCCTAATACAGGACCCTGAAGAGCACCTCATCGATTTACATAAATCAATCACGCTTGAAATTGTTTGTACGTCTTTGTTTATGCCTCACTGGATGCAGTCAATCAATCTTGCATGAAGGTAACGCACGAATCGAGTGGCTTGAACACTATAAAATCTATTTCTGAATGTATATAAACGTATGGATATATACTGACCGTTTTGTCTCAACAAATATGACATGCATTTGCTTAAATAAGTTCTTTAAAAAAAAATATAATAGATTATTTAGCCTTAGAGATTTTGGCTGAAGAATCCGTATCACCTCGATGTCCATCGTTCCACAACTGAGTGTTTCATCGACCCACTGAAGTATTTCCGAACCAATTCGACTTAGGCTCCTTCAAAAGAAAAGCGTACCAATTTTTAAAACGCCGGCAGCGCGCTTGCGTGCCATCTGGCAGTGTGAGTGTCCATGGGCGGTGGTATCTCTAAACATCTGGTGAGCTTCCTGACCATTTGCCTCCTGTAACTTAAAAAAAATACACGACGAACTGTACGTTTTATTCAGTATAAAATGCTGTTAATATAATTTCGGACTCAGCACCAACCAATATATTGGATATAAAAGCTATATTAATATTGTATATTCAATTTACATAACTTATCATAAAACTGGCAATTTTTTATCAGAATGTCAACGATGTAAAGCCAATTGACGCCTACAAGACACGCACGGAAAGTTTTGTAAGGCTAAACCCTTAAAAACAAAGAATATAATATTTTAATTGCTTTATCGTGGCCACATAAAATAATTTAGCGAAGTGAATGGAAATCCTTCCTTCCTTCAATAAAGTGAAACCGTAAATAACGATTTTATGTATCTCCGAGTAAATTATGATTATATCGCAATATTTCGTTATCTATAAACTTGTGTTGCAATTCGTAGCATTAAAATTAAGGGCAATTATGCTTTTAATAATTTGATAGCTACCGTTTACAATATTAAGATTACCAATATTTACTGATAGCAACGGTTTTGGACATTTCGGATGTCATAAGTAAAGTGAATGTTAATGTAACAAGAACATTAAATAATCAAGGTGTACAAATATTAGTTTATCAAATGAAGAAATTATCTGACCATATAAAACTGTATATTATTTTTTTTCTCTTAGATGGTTTTAGATATCTCAAAAAAATTACAAAAAAATAGCAAAGGTCAAATCTATCTCGTAAATTGTCATGCTATTTAAATTTGTTTCTGTATTTTATTTTCAGTTCAAATAAATATATAAGAATAGAATAGAAAATTAAGGTTTCCAGCGATGAAAAGTTCACTCTCTATCAAATTTGACAAAGTCTATCAAACTTTTTAAATAGAAAACCATAAAAAAATATTTAAAATGTTATCTGTGGCAGATGTAATACTACATCGATATATAACATAGTGATATCTTTAATAAAAAAATGCCTACAAAAATTGTACGTCAAATGTTGGCCTTTACTTCATATATAAGTTTTACAAATATGGAAGATTAGATATATTTTATATCTAGTTCATTGTGCTAGTCGTGAAAAAAGATTTCATTTGGTTTATATTAACTCTGTCCAAATTGGAATTTTTACATTCGTGATAAATGAAATTGTAGGCGTTAAGATTTATTATCTGTACAAATAATGTTATTATACACTATACAGGTTCTAATCAATGTTTCACTAGTTGCCGCTAGAATATTCATTAAAATTTGTTTGTGCCAATAATGATGTTGCAATGAAATTCTTGTAAAATACCAACAACCTCGAAGTAGCCAGGGCTTGGAATATTTTGGTTACATTTGATTTTGAATAATTAATGATTGTGTAAATGTGGTTCGTGCGTTCAATCCCAGTTCGTCTTGTCTTAAGACCTGAGCGGCATTATAAAGAGAGACATTCAACTGAGGTTATGACTGTGGTCTGTCAAAATTCAATATCCATAACTCACTAATCACCGTGCTTAGATTATGATTTGACATGATATGATTATGACATGGAATTCTCCTTATATCATTTTTTTCGAGCCACAAGTAGTATTGATTGGGTTGGATTTAGCCTATTTTAATGACGCTAGCCAGCTGAAATATATAAATTATACATTATTATTACGCCCATTTAATTCCCAATAATGACAGAAGTAGAATGCACAGCTTTGATTTGTTGTATACATTTTAGTGTTCGTGGTAACCTTCATAGCTTCTTTCAGTACCATTAATCGTAACATCTTCATAGGTAAAGGCCTCTTCCAGTTCATCCAAATATCTGTATCCACGGCTTTCTTTCTCCATTCTCCTAACGCATCACTTTCTCCTATTCAATAGTCAATGTCAAATAGATTTTTCAGTACTTAGAATTATTTCTGTTTCAAAATATTTTATTATATTGCGTTTACAACATGCATCAACCTGTTTTGTAATCTCAGCAGATATTATGAAACTATAATTATTTATATTTTATTGAACCTTTAATGGATGCTTTATTTTACGACCGCCGTTTTTAATTGTTAATTTTGAATGTACAGGCATAAAATTGAGGTACACATAAATTAGCATTTATTCAATGGTAAAATGTGAATTTTAGTCTCTAGAATATATTTGTATGTCGGTGATATGTTTCTAATTGATTTTTGGAGGCAAATTAAATTGAAAAATTCTAAAATTATTTTTTTAATTATTAGCATAACGGTTATTTTCATTATAGGTTAGTAAGTTATATTAGATTCCTAAGCACGCGTATGTCAGTGATTTTTGGAAAATATCGGTTTCTTAAGGTTTTTTCTATTACCATATAAGAAAGTGTTTAATAATAGAAAAAATCCGATATGTGCGATCCATTTATTTCTTTATTTCTAAGCAAAATCTCTTGTAAGTTTACAGCTTTATTTTATTGTTCGCGTAACCTTTGGTAATTTGACGGATTTTACGAGAGAGGTATTTCGCGACCAGTCTTGTAGGACACAATACGTAAAAAGTTGTATTGCCAGAGTTGAGGAATTTAAAATATTTATTGTATAAAAGTTGTAATACGTTGTTTATGATAAATGTAGTGAATTTAAGATATTTCTCTAGATTTACGACCAGATATCGTAGCGCAATTTTTTACTTAATTATAAGAGTAGCAATGTCGTATTAAATCCTTATAAATGTGTTCCATAGTTCGTCGATGTGTTCTGTTACGACGTCTGTTATGAAAACTATCAGGAAATAAAAAAAAATAACTTATTATTAATCATATTATTTCGTGTGTAAAGGCAATATTTGTCTGTGTTTTTGTAATTATTAAAAATGAATTAGAGAATTTAGCTTGTTTTTTAACCCTTAACAATATAGTATTTTGCCAAGACTTACCAAGGGCTTATATATTTAAAAATGTATATTATGACGTCGTCGTTAAATGGAAAGAAGAAAAATTTTACTACATAAAAACACGTATGATGCCGAGTTTATTACGGACTAAGACGTTGATTGTATGTTCGAATGGAAGACAAGCAAAACCAACCAAAGCCGAGTGATTTCGACACTTTAGGGGAGTTATTGTTAAATGGATAGACGTAATATGGAGTTTACATTGCATATTCTTTTTAATTATTTTAAAATCTTTGAGTGTGCCTTTGTGTTAAACAAAGGGTTTATTAACTAAGCCCTAAGCCCTTCACGAGGTTTCTAAAAATCAACGCGAGTAAATGGGTATAGCTGTTTTTTTTTTGTTTCACATGCGTAAGGGGGTGTCAATTGGCAATGCAGCGTGACCATGGTGGCAGACGTGGTCCTATCGTGTTACTATCGCATTTAAAAATATTAAAGCAAATCATAAATATCAAATTATTTAAAGATTTAATAATTTGACTACTCATAAATGTTAATTGTAGGATTCGATATTTGACATTTATTGGTGAACGGATATGCACATTGGTAGGTGACACTATTTTTAAACTATATCCTGTGTTTCAAAAACAAGTTTCGTAATAATAATAACTGTGAAACATTCACTTTTTTGTAAAAAAATACACTCGGACGATATAGTTAATTATGTTATGTCTTTTTCTGTTAAATTATGTTTACGATGTGATGGAAAGAGACAGAAGAGTACTTGACTTAACAATTAAGGTTGTATATCTGAAGCTTCAACTTCTAATATATTTGTCTGGTAGGTTATAACATAATTTTATATCACGTACACTTGTCACGATGCCTCAGGTTAGAGAATAATTGGCTCAAAATTGATCGTACCCACATATCATTGTCAAGTAATGGCAAGGTAAGAGGTAATTGTTACTAAATTATTAAGAAGCATGTCAGACTCAAGAACGTTGGAGAATTGCAAACAATTTCCGTGTTCTATGTATCTTTTATTCATATATTTATTATATTTAATCTATCTAAGATTGTTTTCTGAATCCTTAAGATTCAATCCGGAGTGTTTCCGAAAATATGATACAAAAAACTTTTTTTGTTTGGTACATTAGTCAAAAAACTAATTGTTACCTGTGCTGCTCTGCGGTGTAGAATCTTGGACACTGACAGATACTATGTCCAAAAACCTGGAAGCGTTTGAGATCTGGGTTTATCGACGTATGCTTAAAATATCTTGGACAGACCGCATACGAAATACAACAGTGCTGGACAGAATGCAGAAGAACAAAGAAGTGCTTATGACGGTTAAGAAAAAGAAACTTGAGTATTTCGGATACGTTTTACGTAACTCCCAAAAAATACGGGCGCCTTCAACTAATCATACAAGGCAAAGTGGCAGGTAGAAGGAGACCTGGCCGAAGACGCACATCCTGGTTGAAGAACTTGAGACAATGGTTTGGTCAAAGCATCAAGTTACTGTTTAGAAGCGCGGCATCCAAAATTAAAATAGCCATGATGATTGCCAACCTTCGTAAGGAGATAAGATTCTTCTTAGAAAATTCTTCTAGAAAAAACTAATAAACGACTCGAATATAGTCCTTTTTCTAAATTTAAGATCTTATAATTTAAAAGATACCGCCGCCCATGGACACTTACATTACCAGATGACTCGCAAGTGCGTTGCCGGTAATAATTGGTTCGGTCTTTTCTTGAAGTCCGATCCTCCGATCGATCCGATCCTTAGTCGATTTGGCTCGGAAATACTTCAGTGGGCACCTGGTAATATATGGCATATTGTTGGTGGAATTACCTTAAGAAACCCTCAGTAGTGGAACGACGGACGGCTAGTTGATTCGGATGCTAATCTGCTTTGACGTCTGATAATGAAACTCAGCTGCAGGCATGAGCAACTCATCTGAACACTCTCCATGGTAAATGCGATAGAAAATGCAGAAGCTTACACTATTACTACGTAACTTAGAAAAATCCTTTCCCCCATCACTCTTTTAAATTTCAATGAAAAACTTAAGAAGTGCACAGATTTTCGTTTTCACCAGTCTACAGATTTATGGCGAAAGTAATGTTTTCTTTAATTAAATTATTCAGAATTACATTATTTTCTATTTTATATTGAGTAATTTATCACATGCTTTATTAGTCATTGGATATTACGATCGGCATTTGCAATTTAATACATGGAAAAGCTTGTTTCATAAGAACACTTTCTCTAAGAAATCCCGAAATATAAATTATCTAGGCTAGACAACTTTGTATAATGCACAAAGCGAACTTCTTTATATTAAAAAAATCGATAATAATTTCAATAACTTTTAAGAAGTAAGTTTAGATCTGAATACATTTCTAATATACTTATATACCTATTATTATATGTATTTAAAAAGAGAAACTAACTGTTCGTTTTGAGGCTAATGTTTAGAAATGTCAAAAAAAAAAAAAAAAGACAGACTTATAGGATTTTTGAAGTTATTAATTTTTAAAGTATTTTTATACTTCAAAATAATGTGTAAACTGTGTAATGTTCGTCGTTGGATCGTTCATACAATTATACACTAATTAGTCCCCCTTAATATCGACAGTTAAATAAGAAAAAGTACTTTTAAGTTGCCGAAATTAGTTAAAATTGCGAAGCTTTGCACTTCATTTTGTCGCTTTATTATATAATTTTCAGCATCATACGTACCGAAGTTACAAAAATTATGTCAATGAAAATGTTTCGTAAATAGTTGGAGGAAAAACCACCAAAATATTGAAGAAAAAAAATAGTTGTCTATAAAGTGATAATAAAACATTGATGAAATGATTGCATACTTTTATAAATAAAATTAATCACTTTTATTGACCTAACCTATTGACTTCACAATCGCACTAACATAAACAGAATATATTTGACAGTAGAGCACGAAAAACAATTGGTTCAATTATTTTATTAAAATTCTAATTTAGTGAATAGTGAAATATTAAAATTTAAAATCTAATAAATTAAATTAAATTAATTAATTTAATTTTAAATCTTTAATTTTGCTTTAAAATCAATTTACACTCAGGATTTGATCTAACCAAATAAAACATTAACAATACCCTAATTTAATTTGACTTTAGATCACTCAAGAAAAAAACGTCCATGGGTCTAAACATCGGGTGAGCAAAATATCATTGCAATAGCTTGTAATGATATCCAGAACATGTACGCCACGTAAAACTTAGCTTTAAATGTTGACAAAAGAATAATTATTGTATGTCTATGATTGCGTACTGTTACAAATACTCTGTGAAATTGTCGATAACGCTATGTCGGATGTTCACTGACGGGTTATTATGAATAAATTACATTATTTATATTATATTTTAAGGAAATTATAGTAATTTTCCTTGAAGGTGCCAATGCTATGTTTACTAAATGGTCTAGCATGTATTAAATTTTAACACTTTTTGCACGTACCCATTTTTTTCATTTATAAATCTCACACACACACCCTCACATACCCTAATGTACATTCCCTCACTTTCACACCATCACACAGTACAGCCGAATTGGTTACGTATTTAATAATTTTATGTTTCCTTACGTAAATATTCAACATTTTGAATACGTTATGTATTTCATCTATATGGTTAGTATTATTGTTTTTGTCGTGTATAATTTATGTTGTATAGTTCGGTTACTGCGCGTGGGTTTTTGTATAAAACATTGTTTGTAACATCCTTGCGTACAAATGTAACCCATAAAAATAAAACAGACCTTTAGAAAATAATATATCGAGAGTTTACAATCATTCTTATCAAACAAAACCGTAGTACATAAAATAAGTACAATGTCATACGAATGTCGCGACAATTTTAATCAAATTGAGGTAATTTCGACAAAATTTAATTAATTAAATTGAAATTTCACTGATATTTATTAACGATATTTTCAAAAATCAATTTATGCAATCGCAATACGCAATTGACTCGATCGACTACAAATAATTACAATATTAAAACACTCAATGTTTTTTATTATTTGATTCGATTAACGAAAGGCGCCATGCTATTGAATCGTTCGTTCATTTCAGCCTGTTGCCGTCTAGATTTCTAAATTTCTATTGTGACCCGTCACTCCCGCTTTGCATCCAACTTCTTCCCTCCATCCTTTAAGGGTCATCTGGCCAGCTTGTAGGATAGGTCCAACGCATCATCGACTGGTCCTCTGGTTCCATTCCAAATTTAATTTCCCTATTTCACCATCTGTTCTTCGGGTAATGCCCCACCCACTGCCATTTAAGTATATACGCCCTTTTTGCTATGTCAAATCGAATACTTGTATAGAATTGGTGTCATACATATGTGACAATGTTATAAATTCTTTTTTATAAATGCTTTTCTTTCGCCTTACAATGCTGGGTTGACACGTATCTTAATCCAATACAGACTATGATCGGCTTCCCTAGACCTCTGCCACCAACCTTGCGGGGTCTGTGATTGAACTAATAGCTTTTGGAATTCCGAATTCAAAGAGGATAATCCCAGCTCATTTTAAAGCAAAGGCAGACTCTAGAATGGGTCGGATGCTAACCATGAATTTCTTGCATCTGTTAAATACCAAACTCGTAGTTTGTAGAATAAGTTCTAAGGATTTTACTTACCAGACTTCTTGATTTGAGAAAAACGTTTGACAACACTTCAATCCTAACCCGCCGAAGAGAACAGGCAGCGATGCTTGATTTCATGAAGAAGACTCTTTTGTTTTATTTTCTCTATTATTTTAAATTTAACAATGTGCTTTATACAATTTCAGGCAGCCAGCGCACTTTTCACTCTAGATGGTGCGAAGGGTGAAGAGCTATCGAGACGCCTTGCTCGCAGGCATAAGCAGCGCAGACGATGCCGCCTTGCTCTGGCGTTGATTGCGTTGCTGCTGCTCCTTGCCGCTGTTGCTGCAGTGGAATTGCTCATGTCGAGGGGGCAGAGGTTATTTGGAGCTGTTTTACGTTGAGTAAGTATTACGATTCCATATAAAATTTGGAACTTACAAAACAAGATTGATCTTAATGCAATAACCATTTTAGTTTATTTTGAACATCTCTATTAATGAGACATATATTAATTATAAAACAAAAACTAATCACTACCTATAATATACAATAAAGTAATAAAACCGAAATATTCTTACAATACAGATGACAGAAAGATACGAGTATACATAATTTATTGTCTAAAATTAAAATACGTTGTTTAGTGTATACCAACCAAACCTCCGCAACTATGAATAACCCATAATGAAAAAAAATTAAATGAAAGATATGCAGAAATGCCAATCATTACTTTATCCGTGATTTAACATCGTTTTTGTTTCAGCAATGTTATATGCAGGCCAAGAACAAGGATTTCGTAACAAAAACAAATGGTTTTGATTGATGTGATGGTATTGAACATTTAATTAATAATTCTTTGTCTCAATGCCTTCAAATCAATTAAGTATTATCTAATTTAATAGACGCAATGATATTCCTTATAAAATCACCTCTGTGCTTTCTCTAATCAATGTACCATGTCCAGAATCCACTTCACAAGAAGTATTACCTGTTAAGATAGACATTTTGGAAAATAAATACTTAAAGACATTTTTTTTACTTTGCTAAATAGCGAGGAGTTGAAATCGGGGAGTCTTTCCTGGGAGATACGACCTGAAATTGTTTAAAAACATATACGTCTCTCTCAAAGGCCGGCTTAGCCACTTGAATAAGTGTCCATGTTGCGATGACTGCCCTTTTTGGACGTTCCGTAAGCTCGAGATGGAGAAACAAATTCATCAACATAGGAATTTGCTTTGTCGTTAGTTGAAGAATATATCTTTTAATCTGCACTTTGTTATTGAATACCAATTTCACCATGAATTAGTCTGCTGAGTTTTGATGTATAGAAAAAATATTAGATTGTAAGAAAAGTGTTATATGTTTAAGATTGTATGGCTATTTGGTTTGATTCTGTCCGATTTTCATCAAACTATTTGTTAAAAGTATCTTAATGTTAATCCGAAATATATTTTTATAGATAGATAGAATTCAGAATACTCAATTAGTGGTCCAGGTCCACCTAAGTCCTGGAATCACCTCGGTCATGACCCATATGACCCCCCTGGATCCGCTGTTGGTAGTGTTCTAGGTGATTTTAAAAGTTTCCACGAGTAATTGGTGTCGGCATTTTGTTTGTAGATGTTGGTGATTTTCGTATGTAATTAAACAATTGACAAATATTTGAGGAATATAATCTGAGTTCCTTCTAATGTGATTTGTGATAAATTAGTATTAAGCATTCGAATTATTAGCTTAAGATTAAAAAAAACAATTGTTTCCCATAAAACAATGTAAAATTATAGTATAAAGGAATGGTGAAAAAAATAGTATAAATGTAAAAATCTTTGGAAATCTGGTAAGGAGTTTGAGTATTTAAAATGTGATAATTGTATTTAATATATGTTTAGATGATATTATCAATCCGAATTATTTGTTAGTATAATAGTATTATGTTTAAGATTTAGATTTTACACCCAGTTGGGATAATTAGAGTAATTTATATTTTGGTGTTACTCGTGAACCACAAACTATGTTGAAACCACACAAAATCCTTGGAAATAGTTAATTTTATCGCGAACAGACACCGATAATAATTTTATATTCTGTATTGATGTACAGATACCGGCAAACATCTTGAGCATTGAACAAGAGACTGCGGGTAGTTTGCGCATCGTATCACAGCGCGAGACACAAACGTCACATTTGCCGGTATCTATAAATAATTTAAGAAATTTCATCAGCTTCAGATTTCGTCAGTTGCTGATAGTATAGGTCAACTGTGTGTTTATATATTTGTTTAGAATATACACCTAATGACAGTGAAACATTTGTGTATATTTTATTTTTGTATTCCTGGCGTCACAAAGGGCCTACCATGGTTATAACAGCAAGACTGATGAAATTACTGAATGTTTCATGTGTGAGAACGAAAGGTAATAAACAATCTTATTGAAGTAGTCCTGGAGGCCATGAAGATGTAATCCAATTCTTTACATAGGTAGTAAATTATTATTTCAATTACGTAATAAAATAAATAAATCAATGGCGCTACATTGGCCTCAGATTTCTCAACCCGTTTCATGATCCATCTATCTATCATCTCTGCCTCACGATGTTTTCCTTCACTGTTCGAGCGAAAGCATTGGTGCACAGCCGGAGATCGAACCTACCGCCTCAGAGTCGCATGTTGAAGCTTTTTTAATAACATTATATATATGTTAAATATAATTCTTGTTGTTTATATGTACGGAGGTTTTTATCATCACAATAAATCTTTTAAGGTGATAATGAAGGAATTAGTTTTAATTTTAAAAGTGCCAGATGTATATAGTTTTAATATCAATATAAAAATGTATTAATTATTGTTCACTTTTGTCAAATTTTTTTCTATAATTATTGTTCACTTTTGTTAATTTTCTATCAAATCTTTGTTTACATTAATAATAAAATATAAATAATAAATATTCGTTTTGACTTTAACTATGTATCATTTTATTTAAGCACCAAAATTTATTCATACAGTTTTGCAACAGATTTCACGCAATTAAAGTATTTAACATATCTTATATAATATACAGAAACAATGTTATTATATATTTAAAATTTAATCACTTCCCGCATATACAACTTCGTCTATTTTCTGGTCCAAGTCATTCATCGGCACCTTGTCTAGAATCTGACAGTTGAAAGCAACGGCTACCACCTGAGGAAAATCACGACACAAATAAATGTAAATTAATCAATAAAGCATTTTTTTATTTGATGAATAATTAAATGATCCCAATCCTTGGGATTGATTTGCTCCAGTTCAAACATATTAGTATTAAAAACTTGGCGATTGAAAAGAGTGGCGGAAAGTTTCTTGCCAGTTCTTCTTACCCGCTCTACGCCCTTGACTTGCGAACTGGTTGTAAATGTAAATTTACAATTAATTTAATTAGTTTTTTTGACGTTTATAAGTGTACTTGTTTAACTATATTCATAAAGATATTTTGACATTGTTTTGAAGTGAAAAATGATATTTTTCACTTCAAAACAATGTTAATTGTTGTTAATGTTAAATGCAAGTTATCAATTTTATAATTTGGTATAATGTCTCATAGTCTGTGGACATAGCAGATTTCCCATAGATAATATTTCTTCCTTTCTTTCTCTGTCTTTATCGCTTGTGTTTTGTACAAAGCTTAATAAACGCGTTACTAAAAATGTATTGACATAAGACTGTTTATACTCATAAACAATGTTTTAGAACTACCTAGGGTCCTTAAAGATAAGAGCGTACCAATTCTTAAAAGGCCGGCAACGCACTCGCAAGCGCATGGTATTCACTGTGAAGAATTGGTACGGTCTTTTCTTGAAGGACCCTAAGTCGAATTGGTTCTTTCTGAAGAACTTCAGATGGAAGCTGGTTCCACAAAGTGGTAAAAAGAAGTACCTTAGGAGCAGTGTTGGGGTTAGACCGCAAGTTGGCAATGTATTTGTCGTAGTACCCACCGCCATGCCCAACTCGACCACCTTCCAGGGAAAACGCCACCCCTGGAGCGATGATTAAATCTAAACCTGAAAAGGGAATAATTGAGTTTTCTAAAAACACTGAGGTGTTAGTATTTTATTTTGTATATAACATTTAGTTTAAATTCGCAAATCAGCCCGGCAGATGGCGCTGCAGTCGGTACTTTCATTATTTAATATCCTAATTGCTTGAATTATCATGCAGGACAACGTCTGTGGAGTTCTTTGTTAGACTTTAAGGCAGTAACTCCGTACGATGCGAACGATGGCGTGATATATTTATCATGTTTTTAATGACTTATGTACGTGACATTAATAAATAAGTAGAATTATGTTACGAAAACCAAAAAGTTTTAGTGCAGTATTGGCCTAGTGCCTTCAGAACATTAACATTCACCCGAAAGGTTAAGGAAAACATCATGAGGAAACCGGCTTGTATTAGACCCTTAAAGTCGATGGCGTTTGCCAGGACTAGGAAGCTGATCACTTACTTGTCCATTGACCATGAAACAGATACAGATATTTGAGGCCCACACCTAAAAATGTTGTAGCAGCCATGATTTTCAATTAATTTAACCTAAAGAACTTCGAAACGCACCCGCATCTAGAGCATCTTCCCTTTTCTGATCCTTCGAGTGTTGGGCTATCCCATGCTTGGTCAACGGCATGGCATCCTCGTCACCCACCTCAAGCTTCAACATTCTCATAATCCCACCAGCATACTGCGGAACGAAGGCTGAACCACCACGGGATTTGATGTGGGATATAATGGGTGCTGTGTTTATTTCCTGATCTGTGCTCATGAATATTGCGACGCGGTTCGCCGTCTTGTAGTATGGGTGGTTGATTATCTGCAAAATGGTGTTAACTCAAATTTGTTCATAGTTCTATGTACGTAATTTTGTTTCTATGCATATATGAGGGCAGAAGGAAGACCCCTTGAGGACACCCGCAGAGTCAGAGTCAAGAACATATTAATGTTCCATATGTTCTTGTCTCTGACTCTGCGGGTTAAATATTTCTCGATTGTATATTTGTCATAGCCGTACTTAATGCTAAGATATATAATCTAAACCGTATCATTTCGACGTCCACCGTTCCACAATTGAGTATGTATTTATATTTATAAATAATTTGTTATTTCCCTTATATTCTATATTACTTTTCACTCTATCCACTCATGTGCAACAGCGCATTAGTGGTTAATATTGAGTGAAATAAAATCCTCTAATATTTAAGCGCCCCGACGACCCAGCAACTATACTATAACTACTAACGTCTACAGATTATATGACAATAGGGTATCGGTAAATCTTGATAATTGCGCCATTAAAATAAATTATTACCGTCATAATGAGGAAAATAACAATAACATCATAATAATATACAGAGGTTAATATTCATAAGTGATAAGTCGTTGTTATTTTAAACTTTCGTTGTATACAACGAGATTTAGGATCAACGATTTATTTATTTAAAAAATTTGTTGTCTGTAAATTCGGTTTACGGACGATAGTTTAACGAAACATTTCAAAACATTGATGCAATGATTGCATACTTTACGATACACAGGAAGAGTCACTCCTCGGACGCATAGACCAATCTAGTGGAAGGAAGATAGATGCGGCGAAAGCGTACAATGAGCGTAACGGGACAATCAGTCGTGCTTTTTCGTGTGTGCAGCCATAGAACATCGATTTACTAGACGATTTACTACATGACGTCATAAACATAATTTCTGCTGAAAGTTGATTTTTTTTAAATATAACAGTTGCCAAACGGGCAGGTGGCTCTGAACACTCTACATTGTAAAACCGGTAGAAGATGCAAGAGCGTAGAGATGTCGAAATGAAAGAGAAATCGATCGTGTTGCTCGGAAAGTGACCAGAGGTTGTTTTAAATCGCTCTTCGTTGACTACGGTCAAGTTGAAGTAGCTGGTACTGAAGAACTACCTCCCAGAGGTGAGGACAGTACTAGAGAGTTGGTCTTGATGAAGAGGGAAAAGGCGTGGCGTGGATGGCAGAAAGCATGACGTTTAAGATATCATTGAAATTGAGAAATAGTGTGAACAATTTGACTAAGCCTTTAAATAATGTATAGCTACCTTATTAAATACAATTTTTGATTGTCGATCTTTTTCTTCTGTAGTCATTTTGGCGATTGCATCAGCTACCTGCTTGCGAAGCTCAACCTTTGCTGGGTCCGGGGTTCGGGCGCTCATTTTGCCTGTATTAAGATTTAATATATTAAATCTCAGTGAGACTTTTTAAAATTCTGTGCGGAATGTCTTACACCCAATAAGATAACCGCTATATTAGGGTAGAGGAAGAATAGACGCGAATTGAAAGACTAATCAGGAGAATCTTTGTTATAAAAAATATAAACATGCTTCTGTTTTATGTTCATGCTGATTTCACCCAAATTACAAGGCAATAAAGTCGCGATTGCAATGTGCTAAAACATTGGTTTAGTAATTTTTATAAGACCATTCAGATCGGCGTGTATTTTGTCAGCTTGTGCTTATCATATTATAACAAAAATCTGTTTGTGACGATTACTAGAATCTGTATCCACTTCTATTACTACTTATACAGTTGAGCGTGAAAATGACAGCTAATTTGGTTTAATTTACTAGAAACTAACGTGATATATAATATCTCTACATAAATGAATTTAGATTATTTATAAGACCTGTGTGATCCAATCCGATAAATGTTATTTGTAGTAGTTAGTTTCATTCTGAAGTAATAGATAAATACACATTTTTCACTATTTACAAGTTCAGAAAAAACAGGTTAAAATCGTAAAACTTACCGCTGCGTTAAGGATTGTTTTTCTTTTAAAAAATGGGTACTAATGAAATATCACGTAAAATACAGTGTTTAAAATAAAATTAAGCTGTCTTACCGACAGGTTTGTGAGGAATATCATTAACGTTTGACAAACGAAACTGAGATAACACACGATACAACTTTATCGTCATTTCTTTACACAACTAACAAATCCGAATGAACGAGAATTCAGAATGATGAACCGGTCTGATAGCGCCACCTGGGGAAGAAGCTAAGAACTATTGTAAAAATTTTGTTGTATTAAATTCAGCGCCATCTACCGATTTTTTGAAATCCAGTGTACAAACAAAGGCTAATACATAAAAATGTTTAAGTAGAATACATGTTAATAATTATTAATATATTGCGTATTTTTAACATACACTATAACAAGAACAATGTAGTAAGAACACATGGCCTAATAGTCATCTAGTTGCTACTTGCATTTCGAGAATTAATCAATTGCCACCCAGTTACAGACTTTACGACAAATTATTGTTTTCATTATAAAATTAAAAACATGAATCGATAAATCTTAGTAGTGTCAATTAACACCGAGTAAATAAGAATAATTTAGATAATATAATTCTATCGCATTTGAATTTGTGATTTTATTTTTAAAATATGTAACTTTTTAATATAATAACGAGCTGATTTCTATTTTATATAGATTACAAAAAAAAAAATTCATATGCGAGAATTTCTGAAAAAGAGAGACTTTATGAAAATATTTACGCCTGATAATATGTGGAGGCGACGATTAAAATTGTAGGTTTTATGATGGTGGTTATTCATTCAGCCATATTTGATCTTGAAATTTATAAAAATAATTTAATGAGAAATTTAGAGAATAAAGGGCCAAATTTTGATACATAATTTCTTTGAAAGGAGTTTAATAATAGTCTACTTTTTATAACATGTTAGTTCCAAGTCTCTAAGGGTTTTTAGTGAGGGTCAGTATGTGATATAACCTCAATGATCTTACCTCTTTGTTTGGTTAAAAGTGGCAGGGGGAGCCGTTAACAGCAGCTTGCGCCTTACAGCCCGCAGTACGCAACAATTGCCAGGCGCTCCGATGACCCACGTACGTCGTTCGCCAGCTCCTACTCCGTAGTCGGGCGCTAGCCATCATCTGTGGAGGGTGTGCGTCACACCTTCAAGCAAACCGAAACTTTCTTACGTCAAATCAATGGATATAACCTAACAAATCGCGAGTTACATTATAAAATGTGATTTCCTCCACAATTCCATATGGGTTAAGTGTTTATGTGACGTGATATTTGCCAATAATGTGAATTAGTTCAGTGTAGTGGTTATTAAAAACCAAGTTATGAGCATTCAAAAGTGTCTTTTGGATAACTCCAGTAGGATGATCAAGGCAATGTCAAATGCGAAGTCGTCTAACAATGAAGTCAAAACGGTAAGTGGTTGTACAGTTTAACCATTGTTTAAGTAACAAAGAAGTTTGTACAACAAATGCGAAATAGGTTATGTGTGGACTGCAATAGTGACGTTTAGGTTATAAATTCCTAAATTGGTGTTTAGAATAATTATTAGATTCCAAATTCACATATTAAAACTATTTGAAAACAATTCGTATGTCTATTAATTTCTCTTAGTGACTCTATTACAAGATCCCACGAACCGTGTTCAATAAGTTTCTATTGATCCTATATTACCAGATTTTTTGGCATTAACGGTAATCGTCGAATGTTTCGGTTTTCGTCATTTAATTAGTGCAATTGGCTTTAATTACCGTTCAATGAACTTACTTGACCCTAATTTTATGTTCACGAAATACAAACGAAAAGTTTAAAATTCAATACATAAAAACTGTTACGGCTAATAGAAAAATAACGCAAGGTTTCTTCTTGCGTACCTATCTATAGGATTCTTCACAATTTACATAGTTTCAAACAAGGCTCTTTGTAAATTCTATTATTACTACTTTTCCAAAATAAGATATTATCCAACAAAATCTATGTTAGTAATGACACGTAATAAATAACGAATTGATTAAGACGAATGTCAACCTTGCTCTTGAAATAATTTGTATAACATTGAAAATAAAGTACTAGTTGACCATTTCAAAAAATTCTTATTGATAATATTTTGTATCACTACCAAAATTGTGACGTAAATTGGTGAGACCTACCTTTTAACCCATAACTGTATAACGCTTGGAGACCAGATGTCATCAACGTGTGAACAGGGAAAGACAAAGGAATATTGGTAGTCATTCTCATGCACCTAAATCCCGCGCCTAAATTGCAGTGTCATTTCACAGGATTCATTTTTATTGCGGACATATTTTATCAACGCCACGCCCTTATAAAATGAAAAATTTATTTGAAAAACGTTGGTTAAACCATAATTTGTGTCTAAAAATCCTAAGACGTTTATTGTTTCACTGTGAGAGAAATTCCGTTTTTAGTGCGAGTTCTCACCAATACTATTAAAACTAACGCCTGAATCCTGATCTTCCATAGATGATAGAATATACCACAGATTATGTTGGATATTATAAGTAAAAATCACGTCACAAGCACTCAACTACACAAAATGTTATCAATGTTCAAACAAGGGATAGTTACGCTTTTACGTCATTATTAAAAAGGTTAACCGCTCGCTAAAATGTGGCTTATGTTAACAAAACATATAAACAGTGATTATTAAAATCAGTAAATAACAAATAACACTTGGAATTTTCTGTTGGCCGCAAAACTGTTTTCTTTTTGCTACTCTTCATTCTTTCACTTACACAATACGTCAATTGTCAAACGGTAATATAGTTGCACTAAAAAATAAGACTTGGCTGTATGGACTAAAGTCCTTTGCCTTTCCCATTAGGGATAAATTGAAAAAATATATATATATATAGTTGCACTATTATTAAAAAAAAGTGCTGTAATTTTTACATTTTTAAAAAATAAACATAACAGAAAGTATAATAAAATTATTTGATAAAAGTAGTTGAATCACGATTAGATTTTATGTGTTACATCGAATTAACATACATTAAAATTGTATCTTAGTTTCCTTATCTAAGTGTGTTAAGCTGTATGTATTTAACGACAAGTTTAAATTTTTTGACAGTCGCAGGTTAGGACATTGGCAATGAGTTGCTAAGCTCCCGACAGATAAAATTTTAAAGCGCGGGTGCTGGTATGACAGAACGTAACAGGTTCTGTTATTTATGGACGATAAATAAACAATATTTCATAAGTCAAAATGAGTTTAATATTTGTAAAATTATTAATAAATTGCTCACTATGACCATTGCTGATAGAGTTTGTTATTATTATTTAAGTATTTCTCATTATAATTAATTGTATATATAATACATAATTAATTGCTTTAAGATATTATGATGAGGAACATGATGTAATGGTTGCAGCTTTTTACATTTGCTAAACAAAAAAAACAGCAATTTAAAAGAGGACACATACATTTCAAAAGTTAACTATAGGAATAAATGATTTGATTTCTACTAACGAATACCGCTCGCGAACTAACACTTTTTCGATTTATCTTATCATACTTTACGGCTAATAAGTGGACCAGGAATTTTGTTATATTATCTTGACGCTGTCTGCCCTTCATACATTGATGGATATTAGTGGATAGTTAACTTTCAGTAGTGTTATTGTGAGGTTTTGTACAGACAAATCTATTAAAATTATTTTCTAGCCTGAGGGAGCGTTCAAGTATTACCTACGTCACGCAATTTTAGGAAATTCTTGACCCCCCCCCCATGTAACGCGCCGTAACGTTCTTCTGTACCAAATAGTAAGTAAAACGTTTTTTTACCACCCAGGTACTTATTACTCCTTAAAGTTGCCATTTATGTGGTGTAAAGTATCGGAAAGTCGAAAATAATATTAAATATAACGCATTATTCAATCCCCGCTCCGCATCGTAACGTTTTATCCCCCTCCCTTAAATTCGTTACGTTATACTTGAACGCTCACTTAGTTGTCCTTAATGTTAGACTCTGAAAGAAGACAGGGCTTTATTTATTTTATATTCAGTATCAAACGAGCTATTAAATCTTAAATCCCTCCATTTTTGGATGAATATTTAAATGATTCACTCACAGCGATGATGGAATTAATATATTATTAAGATAAAATAAACAATAAAATATGATATGTTATGCATACGTATATAAAAGTGTTACGCCATATTACGAAGAGTTTGCAAGTATGTAATCGAAGGGCTAAATTTTTTTATTAAATGTGTCTATTCTTGTATTGCGACGTTGGTGTTTTGGCGTATTCGCTACAATGAAGAAGCTTATAACATCCTAGACGACGCCAACATAGTCCAACTCAGAAAGTGCATCAAGCTCAAGTGGCTGAGACATGTGCACCGATCTTAACTGAACTTACAACCCGGTGGCAAGAAAAAAATCGGTCTGTAAAGTAGGTTTACTGACGATAGTTGAACGTGACAACGTCATAAGAAAATACTAATGGAATGGTTGCATTTTTCAAAAGAAAAATTTAATTTTATATGTTTGATAGATATTTTGTATGGAGATAGAAAAGGAGGTAAATGGAAGTCACAATTGAATTGATCAAGTTACATTTAATTGTACGCATAAACACAATTATGTCAATTTTTTAACGAATGAACGCTGCCGAACGCGAAGGCCGATTGTGCCTCTTTGTCGCTCGTTTCGCGCTCACGCTTGCACTTCAAGCCATAAATGGAACGCCTCAGAGCGAGGTAACGCCGCATGCGTCATGTTTTTTCCGCGCGTATCGAATTATAAGACGTTGTCACGTCAAAAACCTTGTAGATCGAGGATGCGTCAGTGGGATGGATTGTTAAAGACCGAGAATCAAAAGGGCTTCGAAATTAGACATGGGAAGCATTTTGATTTTTGATGATGGTTGTTGTATTATATAATAGATTGTATGATTTTATCATGATATAGAAATGTCGTATTACACACGCTCGTGTAATTGGAAACTAAGCTGACGCCACAGCCTACTTATTTTACGCACGCGAGTACGGAAATTTTCCCATATTGTAAATGCATTTTCATATTACGAATTCATATTTTAAGGTATATTATTGCATTGTGATTCTCATCTGTATGTCTCTGACAATGCCTACCTTTTTAGTTCACACCAACATGGAACATTTTGCTATGATACCCCAGAGACTTTGGTTTTCCGGAATGAAAACTTTTTAGGTTGTTCTGTGAATTTTCTCAGGTATAAACCTCAGAGTTCATGTCATAAGCTTTTAATAAGAAATAAAAATAGGGGTTATTTATAGAGGGGTGGAAATTAAGGGTGGAATGCCGTATCATAAAAAAATTGTTTAAAAAATATTGGGCTGGATACATCACTTAGGGATTCGAAAGAAAGTAGCCGATTCTCAGACCTGCTGAATATGCATAATAAATTTAAGAAGAATCAGTCTTGCCGTTTCGGAGGACTATGGCAACTAACATCGTGACACGAGAAGTTTTATGTGTATGTATAGATACTAAAAGTATTCATGTTCAAGAGTTGTTTCGGTTAATCACTCCTGCGCTTCCTCGCTTTAACATCGTACGCGCTGTAACAAAAATTTTAAAATTTATAAATTCAAAATTTTATCATCATCACCTTGACGGCTGGAAGTCTTCCACGCTCTGCTTCATAAGACAGTTTTTGCGAAGTAACTAACTGTGGAGTTGACTCCCGGTTGATTATTTAAAAAAGACTTCTTCCTCAAAGGCCGGCAACACACATAAAATGAAGGCTGCGATAACTGTCCCGTTTGGGTGTGCCGTAGGTTCGTTTGATTCCCTTTACTATAAAATGTTAAAACATTTGTGGTATTGAATCATCAGTCATTTGGTAGTGCTCTACAAAAATTTCTAGAAATTTTGCAATTATACAAAAGCTCTTAGCGTAGCAACTCTTTATTATCTTTCTTAAATAATATTTTCGCTATGTTGCTATTATCCATAGGTTTAATATCAATTATTGTATACAAAATTCCAAATTCGTATTCAGCAATCAGCCCGAATGGGATAAAATTCAATTTGTATTCTGTATCGGCTGCTCGTAGAAATAGGCCATTCATTGCTTACTTGAAGACTAGAATTTATTGATAAAGTCAAGAGCTTTATTCCATCTCTTGATTCAATAACTTAGTCACGATTTATTAATTAGGGGTATACATAGTTATGTCAGATTCGGTATTTCCATTCAATACGTGCGATTTTGCTGTTGGCCTGTTATATTAGCAGCGCCATATAAAGGTAATTGGGAGGTTAAGATAATTGAAAGTTTCGTAGCGAATTCAATGGGCAGACATCGTGACTCACTTCGTTTAAATACAAAACTCTTAATAATACTAACATTAATACTCTTAAATACTCAATAATCATATCGTTTTTATTCTACCAAATATTAAGTAATGCTTCGCAATGTTGATGCATATAATAGCATTTTTGATGTTACAACGTCTAAGAAATTGATGAACGCCGGCTGCACGTACGAATCAGCATGTCTCATTGTCCTGTTTCACTCATTGTCCCATTACGCTCATTGTACGCTTGCGCCGCATCTATCTCTCTCCACTCGATTGGTCTATGCGTCTGAGGATTCACTTTTTCTTTGTATCCACACAAAATGGTAATCATTCGATAAAAATGATTTAATTTTATTCACAAAAATATGCAATTGCATATACTTAAAAATAATTGCAACTATAAATCAACCATTTTTTATATATAACATTTTTTGGGCACTCCAATACCAGACGGCTCACGAGTGTATAGCCGGTCTTTTATGAATTGGTAAAACGAATTACACAAGCATGTTTTCTTGTGCTCAAATTTTCAAACTGTTTCTTAGATACATTTTCTGTCCAGGCAAGTAGGAGTCAAATGGTCCTTAATTAATATTAAAGTTTTTCAAGACTCCGATTCCGACTTCGTAGATTTTAGAGTCTTTGACCTGTTTACCCACGAGATTAAAAAAAAAATTAAGAAAAGGTGAACGATTCTATTATATCACTGTCTTTAAATTTAAGAGACACAATTTATACCGTTTAGTTATAAAATTAAGATACTTATAAACTTCCTCCTTCATTTGCCTAGTAGAGCATGATTGTAAATGAGGGCTTAAAAGTCGAGGTTAATGTTACAAAAAGGTTTCATGAAATTCCGGTGGAAATTTTGGTTTTGTAGCAATATTCAGCTCTATGTTGTACAATAATTAACGATTAGTCATTTAACTTATTATTAATAACATTATCACTAAACAGGAAAACAATTTTAAATAAAATCTAAGTGAAGTTTGCACGGCAAAGCATTCCCTAACCAAATAGAAGTATTATAATTAAAGTAATTTTTTACATAATTAAGTCTTAAATTATTTAATATTACTTAATGTTTCCTAGACTTATCTTAACTAGCTACAGTAGCATTTAAGAGAATTATCACTAAATAAATTCAAAGCCCTCGTTAAAAGTAAATTAATCAATAAAGCTTTTTATACATTTGGCGATTACTTAAATAATCATAATCCTTGGGATTGATTTGCTCCGGTTCCAACAATTTGTATGACTCAAAACTTTGCGATTGAAAAGAGTGGCGGAAAGTTTCTTGCCAGCTCTTCTTGCTGCATAAGTGTACTTGTTTATATATGGATAAAGATATTTAGAGTTTGAGTTTGAGCCGCTTTACACTCTCTCAGCTCTCTCCGAAAGCGATAGCGACCCTTGTATATAATATATACATAGCAGCAGTTTCATTTTATATAATTAATTATAATTATTGTGTGTTAGTTTGATAACCTTTGGCGCTGAAATGCTAATAATTTTCCGATTGGAAAATTTGTTGAAAGTTGCTGTGCTAAACTATTTTCAAATCACCCCAACGGATCCGATACGGATATTCGATTCATGCAATTGTGAAACTTTGCAAGCTTACAACCAATGCGAGGAATATACACGTAAAACTGCGAGAAAAGTTGCAAATACGGGAAACTTTTGGCCCTAAACGAGTTAAATGTACCTTATGTTAAAGCTGGCTAGCTTACTATTAACGTGGGAAACACTGAAATGAAAGAAAAAGGATTTTTTTAGATAATTATCATATGGTGTCATCACGAAAAATCATGAAGGAAATATACATATTATGCCCAAATGTATCAAGGATTTAATGAACTTGATATAACCCTTTATGGGACCAAGAGTCAAATATGCAGGCCAGTTAAATGACCCTATAGTTAAGTTTTTACCGCTGCTAATGGATCTGTGATCATGAAACAGATTCGAAAATCTGAGGCCAAGACCTAAAGAGATGGTAGAGCCACTGATTTATTTTTTAATGGATCTGTACAACGAGAAGGTTTGCTAGTGCACTGATGGCCTGTAAGGTTAGGTCCGGTTCGGGAATTCCTGGATTGACAGCAGGTATTACGGCGGTCGTGAGCGAAAAGAAACGTCTTGAAAACGCTATGTTCAGAAATGTAACAATGTTTCCTTGATGTTTTACGATACATATATAGTGTTGAGTGTATAAAATTATTTAGGCTTAACAGCGCAGGTGTTATAGCACGCGTTGTGCTATCGTTTGTTTATATAAAAGTCGATAAGGTTATATCAACTATGTGTGGGTGGGCTTTGTAAAGCGGCCGTCTTTGTCTGCTTCTGAGAAATTGCACAGGCTGAGCTCTATTTACATTTCGCGTAACGGTCGGCGAGAAACGATAATTTTTTACGGTGAAAGTAAACAAAATGTCTTACAAAAAATCCACATGTGTCAGTCAACTGGCAAGGAAAAAAATCATATTTATTTCACTAAAAAAATTCGCAAAAGATTTTCTTTATTTTGTCTTTGGGGCATTTTTGTACAATAAAGTTAAATATCTGAAATAAAATAGGCGTTTCTAAATGTCTCAAAAACCTTGATTACGATGTAACAGAATTATTTATTTACCCTAACACATATTCCCATACAAACAGCCACTCATGCAAGCCAGGACGCTCATGTAATATCAAGTGATACCGCCGCCCATGGACATCATTGCGAGGAGGCTCGCAAGTGCGTTGCCGATGTTTCAAGAAATGCTATACTCCTTTTTTAAAAAACCCCAAGTCGCTATTTTATTTCTTTGTTACCTTAGTTTATTCCTAATAAATAGTCTTCTGCATTGCATTTTCTGTCCGCGATGGAAGGCTGGTGACCTGTTACTTTTAAAAGCCTGTCTCTCAGAAAGATGGTCAATACCGGCTTCGTGTACAGCTGTAAAAATGCAATATTGAGACGAGGCAAATCAACTTGGTTTACAGAGGGACTGAAACAAATCCATTACGGCCAAAACTTATACAGGGCTAAAGCGTACAATAATACAGTGGTTATTGTATTTTTAACGAAATTTTTGGTGCATTTTACAATTTTCGCACTCTTGAAATTATGAACGTCGAAAACGGACGTAGGTAAATTGTGAATCCTAATGGGAGTAGAGGATTTCTGTAAAATGTAGATTTTTCACTGCATTGCGACTACGTGTACCGACTACATTTTTATTCTTAGTCACTTGACAGCAGTATAGAATTCATTGAAACAATTTTACGTAAAGTTTTGTATTTATATGAAAACTGTTTTGAGGCAGTTTTGGAGACTCAAATCCCCGAGGTCGTAGGTACGATCCCCGGCTGTGCAGCAATGGACTTTCTTTCTATGTGCGAATTTAACATTCGCTCGAACGGTGAAGGAAAACATAGTGAGGAAACCAAGTTGCCTTAATCCCAAAAAGTCGACAGCGTTTGTAAACTATTCATCTCTCTAAATCTCGGAGAATTATTCTTCGATAGCATTGTCCTTAGTGGGTTTAGTGAACGTCATGTGGTTATAGTACGAGCACAAAATACACGAATAGTTATTATACAGTAATTAATTTAGAATTATTCCTTTTCACATTACTAGTAACATAGGCTTAAATTGTAACGAGCAGCGGGTTCAAGGTTACTTTTAATCAGAATCTACTCAACCACAAATCACATCAACCAACGTGTCATTACCACTAAGTTCCACTGAATAGTGAATACTCCAAAAGAACTCTGACGCGTTCCGCCGAACGCACTGTCCAAAAGTCAAGATGGCGCCACGACCCAACTTGAGGCACGTGCCCTGCTCTGATTGGTACGACAAATACGAACAATAGTCGTACTTTTATTCTTTAAGTTATTATTTTCAGTAGGAAACAATTCAATAATAACAAAATAAACCTTATTAAATCAAATAATGAATTTTAAAAGTAATACAACCAAAATCTCAATGATTAGCAAGAGTAGGAATAAAATACAACGGTCAATTGACTCGATCAGAACATTTGCCGATAATCGGAGCATTCCCTGACATATAATAAATAATAATATTAATATTAATGTATATATATGTATGTTTACTTTTACTGCAGTGTTTAAACTAACCGTTTTAATGTCTCTTCATATATTGAAACGCCTTTTAGTCAGATATTTATTTATCGTATGTTATAAATTTACATGATTTATTGATCACATTTCAATTATCTACAAGATTTTTCAGAGTGGGTTTAGAAAATGTAATTAATAATATATATTAATCTAATTAACTCTGGTTGTCGTATGTAACGCAATACCACCGATATGTTTTCATAAATGTAACTCATAAATAAAGTTTGGCAGATGTCACAGATGACATAAATTGTATTGATTTGTGACTTGTGTAGGACTCTTTTGTCTACAGCAATATAGGCACTTTATTTATATTACCACTCTGTACCACAAAGAACGGTTCGCTGGCCGTCGATACACAATTTTATACTAAAATAATAATTCCTCGTTTCGATATATTCTTAACAGGCAGATAGGCACACAATTGTTAGTCCTATAGATATTGAGAAATTATATTAGTTATAAGAGAAGTTAGACTGATAATCGACTGATAACTTGCCTTACAATAGTAAAAAGACGCACAAAACCCACACTACAAAATTATAAAATTAAGGACGTAACAAATATAATTGTCTAAGGTAATCAAAATAAAAGTACGTCTAAAATATTCCAAGTGAAATTGAAACAAGCATTAATTTAATCAAAAATATGACGATCGGCCGAGTTTATTCCAATTCACCCTCATCAAAATTTATGAAACTAAAATTATGTATTTCGAACACATTCATTAAAAGTTTTAAAGATTAAATCGAATAATAATTTATTACGATGTTTGCTACTAACAGAGGACTATGTAACTTCCAAATCGTATGAAAGTTAATTTTATGTTTGTTAAAAAGGAATTTGTGTATGTCGCTCGCTGAGGCGCTTAATTTATTATTATTACATTATTTACGTCAGAGGCACAAAGTTTGTGGTCTCTGGTTTGATCAGCACTGTGGAACATGCTCAATGCTGAGCCAGGGCCCCAGAGTGGTTGTAACCACAACACACACACACATTACACACTTAAAATATAAGTTTTTCCTTTATTTTTATTTACCTCTTTTTGGGGGTTTCTGTGTGTGTGTTTCGTTTAAAATTTGATGTTCATCATAATAATGCAACCTTGGGATACAGCAAAAAAAAAACAACAACCAAAGTAGAATATTATGTTTTACTATTGCTATTTATTATAGTATTTATAATTATATATGTTAATTATTTATGCATATAATATCTATTTTCAACAGGGCGTGCAAAGTGGTCTCAGGAAAATTGGTCTGGCGATGCTGACGCTGTCAATGCCGATGATTGATGATAAAAAGAAAGTCAGTAGCTCGGTTGGGGCATGGTCAATTGTCTATTGTCATTATGTACATATGCATTTTTATGTTCATTCATTATTCATCTATGTAATTTATATTAATTGAGAAAGGTCCGAATATAAACAAAACTTTCGTTCTCGGCACGCAAGTAAGCCTGGGACAAAATTACTTCCCGACCGGCGAGACCCATTAACACCAACTGGCTTTGTTTTGGGTCTTGCCAGGAGGGGATTTTATCTCATGCTTAAGGTTTTGTGTGGGATAAAGCGCATATTTTATCCGAAAAAATATCTAACTCAACTACAGCCAATCTGTCATACTCCAAATATTATTTCATCACAATATTTCTATGTTTTTTTCTTGTGATTTGTTGAATTTGAGTGCCGTTTTTCTGAACTAATGATATTCGATGTATATATATATTTTCATTAATGTTATTTTGTCATTGTCTTTACGCCGTTGTAATGATATTGTGCAGTCTGTCAGTGAGCTGCATCTTGCGGCATGATTCCATTGAATGCGGTGTTTGTGATGGAGATATTGGTAAGTATTTTACGTAAATTGTGTTCTCTGCTAATGGAATTTTAAAGCATGAAAGCAAGTATGTCGAATGAAAGACTTTTGTTGTCCAAGCATGAGTTTGACAAAAATGGCCTTAAATACTGATGTGACGTGATATTTTGCACGTAGGGTACATACGTCACTGTTATATATATATATATATATATATATAGGTACATACTATTTACTATTATGGTTCAACGATATGTGATATATGTCTAAGCCACAGAGATCGGATCCAGCAACAGGTATACAAAAAGCTCGATATAAGTTATGTGAGTCCTATGTATTGATTATTACCTATGCTATATTAACTATGATCTTTCTTGTTGTAGTAATGATATATATAGTTATAAAAAAAAACTGTTTTTTCCTAACCGGTGAGCTTTTAATTGAAATAAATGACCATCATGTACAACAAATGAATTATGTTTACACACGAACCAATAATCAAACAGAAATTAATTAATAAATACAATATTACGTAATTAAAATACAATGAAATTACTATACTATAGGCAGTATTACAAAGAATAGAACTTTCTGTTCACTCAAAGTACATTTCATTTCTTGTATTTATTTCCATTATATCCAGATTAATCGTTTTAATCCTGTAAATATCTTAAATACATACATTGACAAAGCAACATACACTTATCTTTCCGTATTTACATTTATTTTTTTCTATCCTATCCGTATTTAAAATTATAGAATAAAAACTTCCGACTGAAATGATAAAAAATTATGTATATATAGAACATATGTCACAGACAATAGATATAATGTACAATTTCAAAGAGTAATATCCTAAAATGCTGTCCGAGTAATAAACAATCTTATTATATATATACATATAATTAATAACGTTTAATTAACTATAAAGTTCCTTAATTTACTGCATTGAAGTTAAATTTTCCAGGGCTGAAATACAAGTTAAACGCTAGGATATAAAAAATGTTGTGTGGTTTTATACGGTAAAAGAAACTTTTTTCACATTATAGACATTTGATTAAAAAATTTTGGAATAATATTCTATTAAGGGTACAAAATCGCTTTATCAATCTAAAATTTGAAAATTGGAATGATCATGGGACTAATAAAAGTTGGCCAAGTCTTCAACTAATATTTTTATTGAATTCCGTATCTTAGAGAGTATGATGTACATAATACTTAACAATTATTTAGATTATATACACATAGATATTAAAATAGCCTGGAGCACTGGCACAAATGAATAATAGTCTGTACACTACACGGTCAGCTGCTGCGAACTATGTGCGCCGCCATTGGCCTTGGCTGCTATGACGAGCGCTTATCACATTATCCCTACTCCGCGGCCGAGCGTCACGCGAAATGCGCCACACAGACCAAAAAGTTTGAGACGATGTAATAAAAGTTTCACGTTAAAAATCTTTATATTCTAATTAGTCTTATCGAAGACCGTTTAGAAGTCTTTCTCAACCTTTTTGTGCCAACATAAAACTACCTAAAATTCTTATGCTCCCGCCATTTACTTAAATAGTTTTTGGTTTTATGTGCATTTACATAATTTCCTATAAAAAATAACATTAGCGTCAAGAAAATTTCATGTTTCTTTTCGACACTTTTGGTTTTAAAACGACCTACCCAGGGCCATCACATATACTATAAAATTCACCAACACATGCAAATTTAATATATACTGTCGTTACTGTAGCTACAGCCCTGTTTTCGCATACAGCAAAACATTCACACATAATTTAGCACGGCCTCGAGGCAATATAAAATGCAAGAGATGCTGTAATTAGAAACAGAATGAAAGTCCGCATTTAAAATGGAATTCTCCGTCCTTGTTCTTATCTCGTAAAGTTAATTATATCGAGATTATGTAAAGTAGGCATCAATCAATTATGCTTGCGATAAAATTAATGAGCGATTTGTTAACTGTCAACTTATGAAGACGTACTATACGCTGTCTTGATTATACGTAACAAATAGTATTGTCTTTTATTAACATAACTTTAACACATTTAAAGTAAATGTCACTGTGACCACGCACGATGTAAAGCACGCGAAACGTCAGTTAAATTAAAAATTATGTTTAAATAATTATAAGTTTACAACAATACATAACTTCAATCCGTTAAAAAAGTGTTTTTATACGTAACAATTCATTTTCAAGAAAAACTCAATCTCACGTTGAATATCGTCGATGCATATAAAGCATTGTTGGTCTAGTGGATTGAGCGTGCGAACTTAATGGCGAAGCCCTGGCTGTGAACCAATATACATTTCTATTTATATTTTTTTTTTTATAGAACAGGGGGCAAACGGGCAGGAGGCTCACCTGATATTAAGTGATACCGCCGTCATGTCATGGTCATGGTCATGGGTACACCGGCATGCTATTTAATCGAAAGTTCAACGAAAGACATAGTAGGCTGACTTACGTGTGGCCCGTTCAAGTATTACACATATTTACTTAGTGCAATTTATAAATGAATAATACTTTTGAAATACTCACTCCCAGTGTAGTGGTATTATTTTCTACTCGTGTCCTGCAATATAATTGATCATTTTGATATTTTATATGCAATTTTTACACCTTGGGTAACACTATTGTAGTTTTAAAAGGCATCCGTTTATATCTTGCAATTAAAATATTTATTAATTATAATGTAGCATTCAAATAGTGAACGAATTTTTAAAATTCGTCCAGTACTTTTGGAGGCAATTCGTTACAAACATACATACAAATCTTTCTTCTTATAATATTAGTATAGATTTTGTCGTCATGTTATCATGTAACTAGCGTATATAGACTAATTAAATTGACATAGCATTTTCATGGTCACGGTCTCCTTGTTACATAAGTATAACTGTGATACTTTAAATTCTGACTCTTAATATTGTATATGATATGCCATCAATTTGTTACATTTTAACCTCTTTCCGGTAGACGGTGTTGCATGTTCTGACCGACTGTCCAATGTATGGATACGATAGGTTTAACTCTGAGCAAGCTATGGGCATAAAAGTAACGGAGACGAATTTAAAGGTTATGTTCAACATTAAATTAAGAGACATCTTTTGGGATTTGCTGTAAAGGTCATACAAAAAGTAGTTAAAAAAAGAAATAGGTAGTAGTGTTTTATCATCGCAGTTACCAATACCACTTATGCAAGCTATTTAATACCTCCCACGACTGCATAATCGGGGAATTATCTAGAAAATATTTATTAAAAAAAAACCTTTATTTCTTTCCGAGCGAGCTGATCCCTTAATGTTGAGTAGAGATGTAGGATCATTTCACTTCTACCGCATTCAAAATGGTGAGTCTGACATGGAGTGTCCATGGGCGGCGGTATCACTTAGCATCGGTTGAGCCTCCTGCCCGATTGCCCCCTATTCTATAAACCAGTATGGTATGCTTTCAAAGGGTTCCCGTGTTACACAGTGAATGAAAATTACCACTTTCTATACAAAATATACGATTGGAATGAGGTCTATATTAATTTATTATTGTATACTAACGAGGAATTTACGTAATTATTTTAATTAGCGTCATATACATACTATGTATTTAACGCTTATAAAACGATAATATCTGTAATATATTAAAATCCTTTCAGTGGGACTAACAACACAGCGGGTTATTATATAAAAATCTCATTAATCATAATATGCAAACATAGACAAAATTACACGAAATTTTTGATTGATGGAGTGTACAAGTACTTAGTTTTACTCTCATTACGTAATATATCAAGTAATTATGACAGTAATACTAAAAAGTAAATAAAAAAATAGTAGAGCAAATAGAAAAGTATCGGTATCGGCAATTAAAATATCGCCGATACCGATATACCGTATTCAGTCAAAGTCAGAATTCATTTATACATACCTATAGGTAACATAATGTACATTTATGAACGTCAAAAAAAAATATTAAATGAATCTAATTTTACATTTAAGGCCAGTTCTCAAATCAAGGGCGTAGAACGAAATAGAAGAACTGGCAATGAATTCTCCGCCACTCTTTTTAATCAGTATCGGTATCGGGTGCATCCTTAATATAAATTGAATATCGAATTGATGATATTTGTATTTATAATGATTTAAAAAAATACATGAAATAGCCAAACCGCAGTCTACATATGAAGAATGTAATTTTTGCGCTGCATGAGCACCAACGGTAGCTTAAATTTAATTTATCCCGAGTCACTGAATTGGTGATTAATTAATGAGTGAGCTAGATTTATTCTTGTTCGTACATGTTAGCCATTTATCCGCTAAAGGCCACTCTCGTTTGCATAGAAACAGTGTCGTTTTCCTTCGTGGGAATCGTGTGCCGTGACATATGATGCTTATGTTCGGTTCAAAGATAATTTATTTCTCAAAGAATATTCACTAAGCGAGAAAATTTAGAGTTAGTTATGTAGATGTGTTATGAATTTGAATAAACCTATATATAATACAAATATTAGTTTCAAACATTAGTAGAAATTTTTTACATAAGGGTAGATAGGTCGCATTGATGTTACAACACGTATTATGTGACTATTAAGTAATAATTTTTTTGACTCTCGTACATATTATTCCATTAATTTGAATTTTTACGATTTTTACATATATATATATGTGTGTATTTTTTATTTTTGTTCTTTTGTTGTAAATTATATGTAAGTAAGTACTAATATAAAAATGTTGTTGTATGTCTTATATGTTGGAAATATCACATACTAATGAGTGTCCATGTCTGATTTCTAGAAACGAATTTATTAGGTAATAAAATGTATAATAGAAATGAATGGTAGAGCGTTGTTTAAGTCTACTTACTTTTCAGTAAGTATGTACCTATACTTCGAACAGATGAGAAGAACTGGCAAGAAACTCCTCCATTCTAAAAAGATAATTTAAAACAATCGATCAACCTAAATCACAGTGTAATTAGACTTTATCTGGACCAGACACAATAGAAAAGAGCATCTTCAGTCACACTCTTCATTTCTGAAGGACGTGTTAGTGGCACTGGACAACTTATTCCACTCTCCCCTGTCTTCGACATTTCTCAAACTCCACTACTGTGGCCGTCCCATTGCTCCGTATAAAAATGGTCTTGGAAATGAATATAAACGAGATGTGTCCAACAACCTTGACATGGTCAGCGTGATTTGCATCTTTCATTGGAGGTCTGCAGCAGACTGGATTATTCACCAGTGATATTAATACACTAGCTGCCTCCGCATACTTCGTTTCTCGTTTATATCTAGCCTACCTTTTTAGTACATACCAACATGGAACATGCTATGCCACCCCAGATACTGTTCGGTTTCCGGAAGGAAATTTTTTTAGGTTTCTCTGTGACTTTAACTACTCGGTATAAACCTGAGAGTTTTGGTTATGAGTTAACTAATATGATATATAACTATGAGTTAACTAACAAATAAAAAATAATTGTTGATCATAGAGGGTAGATGAAATTTGTTTTGTAAGTATTTTTGTACACTGTATCATAATAAATAAAAATAAAAAATTTCGTCTAAAAATCATAAAAAGTTGAAAGATATATAGTTACTTACTGAATATGCATAAAAAATTTCATAAGAATCGGTCGAGCCGTTTCGGAGGACTAAGGGAACTTCCATTGTGACACGAGAATTTATATACACATACATATATAGAGATATGTATATTTGATACTACACAGTAGTAAAAACTGATTTCACTGGTCTACATGAAAAATTTCTAGTTAGTCCTTGTGGGATACAAAGTTGTATCGATGTAATAATTATAGGAAATAAACAAGGCTAGACGTAAATTCAGTATTTGTTTCTGTAACTAAAAAAATATGATATCTTACCAAAATTTTATCATTTCTTATCGAGAGTTTTAGACTGGTTTGTTCCTATTTTAAATTTAAAAAACTTACCTCTTTTTTTATGTAATAAACCTCATTGCGATTATAAAGAATCTGCTGCAAAATATCTAAATACATAAAACCAAGTCGTGTTAGTTACAGCACTTATAACTCAAGATCGGCTGGACTGACCTTAGTTATCTCCTTTTTCGTGGAGATTTCTCCGCTCCGAATAGCAGAATAAGTAATAAAATATTGGATAAGTTATCGCCTAACAATAAATAAATTAGAGCGTACCAATTCTCTGGCATTGAGTTGTTTGTTGCATTTGAGAGTGAGTCTCTGCCATTTAATTTTTTTTCGAAACGAAAGGGAAAACGGGCAGTACCTAGGCTCATCTGATGTCCAGTGATACCGCCTCCCATGGACACTCACATTGCCAGAATGCTCGGAAGTGCATTGCCGGCCTTTTAAGAATTGATGCGCTCTTTTCTCGAAAGGACCATAAGTAACAGTGGTTCAGAAAACTGGTCATCCGGATGTATTTTGTATTCTGCCTTTACGTCCGATAATGAAACTCTGCTGTATTGTATTAGGTATTGATTATTAGTTTTGCTATATTGTATATAGCTATACTAGTTTTTAGAAGCGATTAACATCAAATTTTTATGTTTGTTTAATTCAGCATCTTAATTATTTAGTTATTTAAGCATAACTTGCCAACACAGCGCGGTCCACTCAGCCGACAGTTGTCACCTCGACGCACTGACAATTGACAGCCGCGCGCCTTTTGCAGAACGTCACACACACAGGCTAGAGTAATACTAATATTGTGTTCGTGCCAAAAAATAGCTTGTATTAGGGGCACAAGGCCTTTATAAGGTCTTTTTAATATAATTATAATTTGATGGTTTTTATTATAAATAATATTTTGAGGTCTTAACATCTGTCACACAAAAATAATATTTCGTCATAGAAAATTTACAACCCTTAAAAAATAGTGCTCACTCTTGACTCAACAATGGGTTCACTTCTTATCCCATTCAGAAAAAAATATAACAATATGTATGCGTTTTAAATAATTATATTCGAAAAATATTCCGCTGATCCATATGCGTTATCGCTAACCTAGCAGTGTCTAGTTTGCCCCTTGGTTAAACAAATTGTTATTTACCTGGCTTATCATGGGTTGACAGACCGTCGACGATGTAACTTTGTGGTGACGTCCAATAAATAAAACCAACCGTACAAAATATATATACAATTTAAAATGAATGATGAAACGATAGCGCGTTACGTTCGGTTACGATTGGTCGTACGAAATGCGAGTCTGTGATTGGACGAGAGATTTTCCTGACTAATCAGAATCAAACGTTATCATGAAACAGATGAAGAAATCTGAGACCAAGAATCCTAGACCTAAAAAGGTTGTAGCACCAGTTTCTTGTTTTATTCAAATATAAAGTTGTTTTTTTAATAAAATGAGTTGTTTTTTTTATGTTCTTAAATATTACTACTGCATACGGTTTTCAAACTCTAGTTCAGCTTAGAAAATGTAAAAAAGTATAGGAATATTGTTAAATTATCTGTTATACTACTATATCTATATCTTTCAGATTTAATAATAGTTCACCAAAACCAAATAAGATTTTAATTTTGAAATGTGTAACATTTGGCGGTATGAACACATGAATAAAACAATAGGAGAGGCGTACAATACTCAGCGGTAGAGTAGACTATTACGTTTTGTACGCCAAATGGTGCATAGAAACATTAATCATCCAGAAAATTATCTTCCTGTGCTATTGCTTCCGTGGATATCGTATGTTCTTGTTACAAATATGTGCTGAAAGGTTTTTGCGTGATTTCTTTATTGCAAATGTTACTTTATATATGTATACGATATTAAAAAGTCTATAAATCATCAAATTGAGAAATGGTTGAAAAAATATAACGACATTGAGTTGAGTGTCTACTAGTAAAATCGTTCCAACTTTCTTATGGAATAGTTATAGTTAGACCTACGTGAGCCGCTTCAATTAATCATCATAATGTAAAACAAAAACGAACCGTTTCGTTCGACTGTGATTGGTCAACTGGATTTCTATTCAAAGACACGACTATACGTCAAATAAGGTCCGTTTGTCCATTACAATCGAACAATTCTGCGTAGTTAGTTTCACATTACTAATATGACCAAAATTCTTCATAATGGTCGCCAATCTTCTACGGAGACAACATACAGAAAAACAAAACAAATTCGTAAGAATTGTAATGTAAATAAGTTTCGTACCAAATACCAGACAAGCATAGTCTTAAATAATGCCTTTTGTTGCAATTACCACATTAATAATTGTGCTCTCTGAGATTGTTCTCGAAGCTTGCTAGATAAATGGCTTCCGACCAAGTAAAATATTACGTATATTTATGTGAGGGGTTTGACAAAACCAGCAATTACAAATGCGGGAAATTATATTTATTAACAGACACTTAAATTAATATACAAATTACGTTAGTCGAATTTAAATAATAAAATATATAATAAACTGAAAACCTAACCTGGGACAGGTAAGTTAGCGTTCAAGTAACTAATTTGGGGGGCGGTGTTCCTCTTGTAAAACGTGACGATACGGGGATTAAATTACGCGTTATTGTTTATATTATTTTCGACTTTCCAGTACTTTTAACCACAAAATGGTAACTTTTCAGTACAAAGAGTCACGAAACGTTTTACTATTGGGTACAGAAAAAATGTTACGGCGCGTAAAATGGGGGGGGGGTCATATCCAAAAATTGCGTGACGTAATACTTGTACTCTCTCTGAGTTCATATGCGGAACAGGACATGGTGATGGAAGACAGCTCGTGGACAAACCTGAATGCCGCCTGGACCAGGAATATTTGTCGTCTTATACATGGATCGTGTCGCGTGTCTGGCACGCCAGTAGTAGCTGTACATACGTCTATTTATACAACTATGACGTAAAAATGCTCTTAAAATATATCATAAAATTCCAGCTTAAAAGATTTATTTAAAATCACTTCATTTGTATTGTTGTCATTACTTTAGATAATAATTAATATTATTTCGTGGTTATTTGTTACTCAACATAGATTTCATAAAAGGGAATGTCCTATCAAAATCAATCGTGCCATTGGCAATCTTCGTTCAATCATCGCTCAGTTTGCATTCACTCAGAATGATTTATATGACAGCGGGTTGTATGCTATCAAATTTTACTGTTTAGGTCTAAGGCACGCTGGTTTTCTTACGACTATTCCTTTCACCGTTCGAGGGAATGTTAAATGCGTA
This sequence comes from Pieris rapae, assembly GCF_905147795.1. Taxonomy (NCBI): domain Eukaryota; kingdom Metazoa; phylum Arthropoda; class Insecta; order Lepidoptera; family Pieridae; genus Pieris; species Pieris rapae. Next base: position 639,646 of record NC_059511.1, on the reverse strand, counting down.
CAAAGGAAGTTCAGAGCCGGGAATTGAACCTTAAACATTATACAATTATAATCTGTACCTACAATAATTTAAAATGTTGTGCAGACGGTGAAAACGTTATCAAAAAACAAACATACTGACGCATTTATTTATTAATCTAGCTACTTCGTACCAAGGTAGCGTGGCGTTTGTAAATCAGTCTTATTTTACGTGTTCCCGCATTCTGTGCAGTGTTGTGCCTTAATTATTTGTGTATTAAATGCTTATATTAAATCCGAAGACGCTAGAGGTACGATAACATACAAGAATATAATAAATTGGGTGTGGCTATAACTATATATGATCACAATGTAACATAATTTAACAGTCACATTTAGAGAACAATTTTGTCATTAGCGAATATGTAAAGGATATTTTAAAGCAATCATTTAGTGATTTTAAGACAAAGGACTTTATCTTGTTTATTATATATTATTTATATGATTTTCAGTTTAGCTACACTTATAATACACAATTTAAAAAAAAAGCTTTTAAGATAAAAAATACAATACTTAAATATTTGGACTATGAAACGCGTTCAAATGTTAAGATTGGGATCATAAGTTCAATATCAGTGATAGTTAGCAAAAGATACGAACATTATTCGCTAGTGAATAAATAATCACTGATTTATTTGATAAAAGTTTAATTGGATGTTTTTTTCTATTTTTGTTAGGTAATTAAGATTAACAAGTTAGCCTTTTAATATTAATTTGAACGAAATTTCTGTTACAACTATATAAAATATAATAATATACTAGTTAAGTTCGCTGATATCTGAGTGCTCTAGATTAGATTCCTTTATCAAGGGCTGCTATGAAATTAACATAGAAAATGTAAACAAACAGTTTAACGGAACGTTTATCATAAAGTACAGTAGTTTCTGCAGATCACTTTTGCAAGTCAATATGCTGACGTTCTTGTATAATGCAATATTAATTGGTTCCACCCATTAATATATTCATCAGAATCCGAATATTTTACACTCAGACATTGTATCTAAAAAATACGGTTACTCGGGTCCTGCCAATTTTTTTCCTTTTATTCAAATGTAAATTATTATACTATGGCATCTAATTAATTGAACTCTGAAGCTTAGATGGATAGATTTTACTCATTACTCAAATAGCAACAAAGAGGTACTTATAACACACAAGCTACAACACATATATGTTCACACACACAGGAATAGTCGAAGATGTTGAATTGAGATAAAGAAATCTGGCTCCTGTACTTGATTTTGACATACAGGAGCCGTTTATTCGTTACTAGTATAGCCATTTGACAATAATTGTCTAATTTTCCATATCCAAAAAATATACAAAATTATTATTAATTATGTATGTATATATACATGCAAAGATTCAAAACATAACAGAGTAACATGGCATAGTGAAAAGTAAATTGTGTATCTAGGAGGTTGTGTTATCTGCGAGATGACGTCACTGGGTATACCTACTGAAGCGCCGGTACATACAATATTGTTCACTTCGGCATACACACAAAATACTGTCAACCCTCCTAAGAAGGTATGTATTATTTCAAATAAAATTATAACATAACTAATATATTTTGGGCGCATAAATTGTACTATTTATTACATTCCATTAGGCAATGTATCAATAATACTGAAACTTTATTAATATGTTTTTATATGTGAAATAATAATACATTAACACCATGATATATTACAATTTAATAAAATTGAAAACCGTATACAAATATTACTTATTTGTATTATTTAATGTAAAAAAGTAGTAGTTTGTCTGGAGCGCAACAAATAAATAAATCAGTGTCGTTGGATCCTTTTTAGGCCTGGGCCTCCAATTACTGTATCTGTTAATGATCATTTGTCAATCAAATAGGCAAGTAGGTCTTCTGTGTCTGACACATGCCGTCGATTTTTTGGATCTAAGCTGGTTTCCTCACGATGTTTTCCTTCACCGTTCGAACGAATGTAAAAGGCACACATCGAAAGTCCATTGGTGTACCGGGGATCGAACCTATGACCTCATGAGGGTCGCACGCTGAAACCAGTAGTGACTAGGCCAACATTGCTAAAGCGACAAATATTTATGAAAATAATGATTCAACTTTCATTAAGTTGCTTTATGTTCTATGTAGGTGATAGCTGACCGGATAGTCTATTTATTTGCTGCAGTTAACTCAACGTTCTCTCACTAAACTTTGTTGACTCTCAACAGCTCGGGAAGAAGACAGTTATTTACTGATTCTATTGCAGCAGGCTGTTTACAATGTAGAGAACATTCTTCATTTTTTATGAGTCGAGCACATTTGTCGAGTCACATTTGGGGGGTATATTATATATTATATTGAGATATGTTGGGTATTTTGGTACCATGATTAATGACTGACACGCAAAGCGCAAAAATACAACTAATCTAAATTGGGGAACAGAAGTATGATAATAGATTAGCTGTGAAGGAGAGATAGATGCTTCCATGATCACTATATAGCAACGATAGGTCGCTGATTTTAAAAGCTACGACTTTAAGAGAATCATACAATTAAAAATGGTACCTACTGTCGCTAAGAAAAAATAAGATAAGGCACAATTTGATTAAAAATCATGAGATACACATAACTAAGCAGAGAAAGGTTCAGATTAATAGCGGCAGCTAATTTCATTTAATTTCAGCTAATTCAAGGCAGATATACCATTCATAATACCCCGAAGTCCGGCGTTCCACAACGGAGCGTATTTTAAGACAGATTTTTTCGCGCACCAGCCCCAATTCAAATTTTTAAAAGGTCGACAACGCACTCTTTCAGAAGAGCCTCCTGCACTTGTTGTTTTTGACATAATGTGTTTACGTCATATTTGAACGGCTTATAAATATTTATTTTATTTACATGTTATCAGTAATTTATTGTATTACTTACTGTTTTAATTAAAGGATTACGAAGCACATTAGCGTTAATAATATATACTTACTTAATTACAATTTGTTATATCACTCATTCTTGTTTTTATACTTTCTGTTACTTGATATCCTTCAGTAGGTATCATTGCTCGGATCTTCACGGGTTTCTTTCTCTATCCTTTTTTTTCATCCATTGGGTCAAATTTCACTAGCCTTTCTTTCTTCATTCGCTTCCTGCTAACACTTCTCTATATTGAACCTTTTCTAGGGCGCCATCTTCTTCCCGTTGGTTCTTTCCATATATATATAGTCCACCTTTTATATGTACATGCTAATATATGCCCCGGAAACCCGGGCTATAGAGTTACGGCTTATTACTTGGAAGCTGTCTCTTTCAGGCAACTCATTGATTTTATAAAGTTTATTGCTATTATAAAGTGGGCAGAAAAGTTCGTGCCATTATGTATTGTTATGTATTATATACACTTATGAACATCAATAAAGAAATATTTCTGAAATGCTTCCAATTTTACATTAAGTAACTGCCAATTCGCAAATCAAGGTCGTAGAATGGAAGAGAAGAATTGCTAATAAACTCTCCGCCACTCTTTAAAAAAAATGATAAAATACGTTTATTTTGGAACATAAGATCATCATGGTGTCACTTATTCCACGTCCTTAAATTCGAACCTGTTGGCATCCCTACTCATCGGCAAATAAGACAGAAGGTGTTGGCCGAGTGAAAAAGCCGGCGTAAAGATCTCATTAATCGTCATAACATCTAGATCATCATCTTGCTCTTTCGCGAATTTTGTAAACGTTTTTGACATTCATAAGCATGCCTTAAATCGCATCTAAACTGGATAAATAAATTTTGATTTGATTTAATACAGGGATAAAGAAAGTTATATTTTCTATAACGTCAAACATATGACTGATACGAAGCCGGGAACATCAACTAGTTACATCACGTGGCCATGCACGTCCTTCATACAGTTTATTATTAGCCGTGAACGGAACGAATTTTTTCCTTGCGTTTTATTACTATTTTACGATTGCAGTCAAATTGATCACGGGCTAGCATCGATATGAATATATGTATATAAATACAAGATCTATTTATCTGAACTAAAGATAATATAATTTTATAGTAAGTAATAATCTATTTGCAAGAATATGGGACTTTTATAACTAAAACGTCAAATTTTACATGGTAGTTAGTTATTTAATTACATTATCATTCATATCATCTTAGTGAATTTCTTAATTATTATTATATTTTATAGCGATGATATTATTATTTTTTTGGAGATTCTTGACCCATGTAACGCCCCGTAACGTTTTTCTGTACCCAATAATAAAACGTTTCGTTGATCCAGTGACTCATTAAACCTAAAAGATGCCATTTATGTACTGTAAAGTATCAGACAGTCGACAATAATATTAAATATAACGCATAATTCAGTCCCCGCCCCGCATCGTAACGTTTTACCCCAAACTCCCCAAAATTTGTTTCGTAATACTTGAACACTCCCTAGAACAAAAGTAATTATATATGTAATATATATATATATATATATATATATACCAATTCTATTGGTACTATCCAACGCAAAAATAATTTTTAAATTAAGTAATTCCTAATTGTAATCTGAATACATATTTACAACATAGAAATACACAGAAGTATTTACAAAATTTTTAACCTACATAGGTACATCACAATAAACGAATAAGTATAGGAATACTGCGAGGAAATTCTGCCAACATTAAAGGTTGTTTAATTTTTCTTTGCCAATTTTTCATTAATAATATTATCTGTTTATCATTATGATACTCTACGACGTCGTAATTACAAATAGACGTATCTCGAGACAATGTATGATCTTTATCATAAGCCTTCATAAAATCCTTGCAAATGTTGCTTCGTACATACAAGAGGCTTCATGCTAAAAGTAATAGAAGGAGTTATTTATTTACACCTCAATTTAGTTATACAAACTAAAATATGTGTAGACATTGAAATGGAGAATAAAAAAGGACACAAAAAAGAGTCCCTAAATGGTACATAACATTAAAATAATTTACTCGAAACTGAGTAATTATGATTCCATTATCAGATCTTGTCGTGATAATTCATAGGAGCTTAACAAATGAAAACTTCGATACAGTTGTCATCGGGATACGGGATTTCGCACCTTTCCTAAGTCGGTTGTAATGATTTTACTGAATTACAATACCTACTTACTATCTAGATTATTGTATGTAAGACTAAGATTTTTGTATGTTTTTAAATCAGAAGGTAAGTAGTAGACCAATTAAAATTTCACGATTAAAATACTGCATTATCATTAAGTAATTCATATTCATTTTCAAAATATTTAATGAATTAATGTCCTGCGACACCCAGTTCTTACTTGAAATAAATAGGATATATTACGAATCTGAAAAGATTCCCTATTAAAATATTTGCGCGGTTTGACAATACTCGTGAAACTACTGTCTACAGCATATTAGTGGTTCTTTACAGATATCGCTTCCTAAAGCGACCAGAACCGTTAATAGTTCTTGATCGTGTGATGTTCCTTTATAGAGAATCTCACGAATCCACTCCACATGAGATTAGGCACTACAAAAAAAACATATTAAGATCGTTGGAGCTTTCCACCCGAGAAGGCTTAGGTTGCCTCCCTGATTAGCGGATTACTAGTGTAAATATAATGTTCTTCTCGCATAAATAAGCCTGTAAGGCATCCGTTGAGTTGTTAAAACCTCATCACATAATATATTATACGCTTTACCCATCTGTTTATTCTATTTTTTTATACACATTAGTCAATAACGATCTAGTTTGTATTTCCAACAGAAAAATATACAGTATTTAATATTTTATTTACACAGATATCGTACCAACATGAATATTATAAAAAGGTTTGTTTGTAATTGATGAGCCCAAAATCTACTGGACTAATCAAAAAATTCTCTTACCATTATATTTTATTTAGAAGTCAATATCTACAAATAAGTCTGTGATAATATTACAGTATCAAACAAATATCCATCGGAGCGAAGCCAGGGTTGAATGATTAAATTATCGGGGTATCATTTTCTTATGGAACACATAAATTAGCATGGGTTACCATGTTCTATATCAGCATACTTCTTAAACTTCCAAGCAAATACTACGCCTAATATAAAATTCAACCGTATAGATAATACGAAAAGTATCTGTTCCCTCATCTCTAGATAGCCAGACAATTTTAATGAAACACTTGAAACTTTGTGACATTTTGACAGGCTGTCGCTAAAGTCATTAACTCTGTGGAGCCTATCAACACAGCAAACATTTTGACGGACAGTGTACTGAAGTTAGACACAGCTTAATAGTGACTTTAATTTACTTATACAAAAATAAATTAAATTATTAAATTAGAATTCGACTTGGGGTCCTCCAAGAAAAGAGCGTACCCATTCTTAAAAGGTCGGCAACGCACTCGCGAGCCCTCTGGCATTGAGAGTGTCCATGGGCGGCGGTATCACTTAACATCAGGTGAGCCTCCTGCCCGTTAAAAAGAAAGATTATGAGTGTATAGTAATAATAAAATATACAGGATCTTAAATACTTTGAAAAATTAACATGAATAGCCCATGAAAATCCATATATTGGAAAACTATTCTATGTTTAAAAAACAAATCAAGAACTTTACACCGTAGAAATATCACAAAACAAGCAGAAAATTTACTCAGTTTAGACAATTGACATTGATAGTTTGACAACATGAAAATATAAATGGGAGAGTTCTCATTTCCTAAGAAATTTATAAACATAAAACAGTACGATGTATTGTATCTACAAACGAATATAATAAAATATTCAGCTGTGAGCATAGTATGCACACAAGCGCAGGAACTACTGAGCAAGACCTGGAATTAATAGTTATTGCACCTGCAACATATAAGTACTAGTTTAATAACATGCAATAATAATTTATTTATTGCAAGAATATGGTACAAAAATGTTCAGGTTTCATGTACAATCGTAAAGCGTTCGCATATTCTGCCACACACAATGGCACGCAAATTTATCTTAAATTACATTTTACATTATAAGTCAAAGTCAATTCTTATATTATATGTATCGTACATATCATACTTTGTTAAATTTGTATCAATTACAATGTCTCACGCAAATAATAATTTATTGAATAGTACATTTTACCAAAAGTAATGCACTAAGTCGCTTTTTAAAGACTCTAGTCGGAAGATCTTTTAATTCTTTTGGTAATTTATTGTAAACTTTAATTGCCATACAAAAGGTGTTCTTCCGAAACAGTTCTAGATTGATCTTTGGCACAGCCAATTTCTCCCCATGTCTACTTCTTACTTCGACTTCTACATTCGACTTAAAAATCGTATCTCGATACTCGTCTGGAATCTACATAAAATATGATGTGAAACGAAGTAGTTGTTTTAGTTTACCTAACAAAATCAGGGCAAGTTATGTGCCGAGACCTTCAATATGATAAATAATCCTACATTTTTAGAAATAACCTAACCTTTTCAATTTTTATAGACCGTAAAAAACACACAAACAAAAAAAACACCAGACAAGGTTGTGCATAAAGAATTATTACTTTATAAGTGCCCTTAAACCATATGTAGGGCGATTGAGTGCCGAAAGTAATTCTATTTGTAACTTCTTTACCCGCCTAAACTTTGCGCTCAGTCAATAAATCAATGAAATAAAAGCCTTTTTATTAGTTACACATGTATTCTTTACATTCTGTTTTACTAGTATTTGTTTTTATACTACTTAAATAAATAAAGTACTTAAATATGTGTATAAAGATATAGATCTGATAGATCTGTTAGCAAACATACAGTACAAAAGCAATACCGCTCAATCGCAACAGAGATACGCATTAAAACCTTTTTATATAACAGAAGGCCATATGAGGATACCGCCCATGGACACTCAATGCCCAAGGGCTCGCCAGCCAGTCGGCCTTTTGAGAATCGGTACGCTCTTTTCTTGGAGGACCCTAAGTCGAATTGGTTTGGAAATACTTCAATATAAAAATTAAAATTTAAATACATCTGAGAGATATGGGTGGTATTTCGCAATAGAATGCGAGGTAGACCTCGTAGTCAGATGATGCAACTGATAATGAACTAAAATAAAATTGGGATCAAAACGTTGATTCTACAGCTTTTGAAATTAACTGTGGACAAGGTGTGATGCTAAGTCACCCAAATCGTAATAAAGGAAGTCTATTAGTGGAAAAGGAAATATGATAGAAGACATAAGAGTATCTCTACTTTTTTATTTTTGGTTATTACTTATTTTGCTTAACTAGAGATATTACAACAATTGTACGTAGTATTACTCTGTAAACTTAATTACATGTCATTCTTAGGTTTCAAGAAATGAAAAGCCTTGGAAATATTTAGTACAATTTACAATCTTATAACAAAATAATATAAACTTGTGAAATTATCGATGCGTCATTAAATTACAAGAACCGATACTGTACATACATTTAGTTTCGTTAAGTGCTTATTTGTAGAAGGCCAATCCCTGTATATAGCGTATATAATGTCATTTATGTCAGGGCAATGGCGTCACTGTCAGTTTCTATTGTCATTATCTGTCACAGAGGTGTTAATTTAACAACGTCAAAGTCAGTTTAAAATAGTTAATATTTGTGGTGGTCACGATTTGCCCTTATTAATAGATCTACACATTAACGGCTCTTTGATGGTCAATAATAATTGATTCCGTAGTCATTATTATTATTATCAGTAGTATTATGTCGAAACAATGGCGTGTAGAACTCACTGCTAGGGACATAGATTACAGAATAACATAGACAATTGACGGAAACAGAGGGTAAGATCCACAGATAAGGGATAATTAGAACTAGGCACAATTATGAGAAAACGAACTATGGATAAATTATTTAAAATAAATAAATTTAATAAAAATTAATAAATTTGGCTTGAAAATAAATATAATTTTAATACTATTCAATTGCACGTCTGAATATATTAAAAGAATATATATATAAAAGATATATATTTAAAAAAAATCACTGAAGTTAATAGCGAATATAATTTTCTTTTTTGACATATTATATTCAATTCAGTATTTAAGAAAATCGTTATATATATACAAGTTAATACTTATATATAATTTAAATACAGTTTCACTTGAAAAAAAACCAGGATTCAGTAGTCAGCTATAAAATGCAAAATAAATATTGAACATTTAAAATCTGGCGAAATACAAATATATAAATGACGTTTGACGTAATTTTGTTTTGAGGAAATTGCCTTATAGAATTGGGTAATCAAAGAGTGAATAAACCACAGAGCCACACCCCTTGTTATTTTAATAAATTATTATATGGAGAATCTTACATAGAATCTTATCTTATATACTATATATTTACGATCCAGGGCTAATTCGATTCTGAGTAAAATGGCATACGTCCATGGTTTGAAGAAAAACACTTTTTTAACGGATTATAGATATGTATTATTATATTTAAACTTATAATTATTTGTACATAATTTTAAATTTAAACCGACGTTTCGCGTGCTGAGAACGGCTGACTGACCTACGAAAACCAACTCAGTTCAAACACAACTTCATCATGCAGGCCCCGGTTTTGGAAATCCGTTCTTATACACTTCTCCAATCAACTCGAACAACTTTCCAATGCAAAATACCAATTGAGACGACCTTAGTTTAGGAAGAAATCGAAATAAACAAAACGTGGAACATCTATTTTAGAAGTAAAAGATAAATATTTGGAAATACACTATTTATATGTACTCACATAAAAAAGTTTTAAATAACTTTTCAATGTGTGTAAGTCGACTTTGAACTCAATAATTTTGTTTATGTAGCTCGAACGTTGCTAGTAATATGGCACGAGTTATGTAACCTACTTTAAGACACACACACACACACACACACACATATATTTTTTTATAGAACAAGGGCAAACGGGCAGGAGGCGAACCTGATGTTAAGTGATACCGCCGCCCATGGACACTCTAAATGTTAAAACAGGGCTGCCGGCCTTTTAATAATTGGTACGCTCTTTTCTTGAAGGACCCTAAGTCGAATTGGTTCGAAAATACTTCAGTGGGAAGCTATTTCCTTTATAGTGGTTGAAGAAACTTCAGTAAAAACGGTCGTATTCTGTTTCACCGCCCGATGATGAAACAGAGTCAGATCAAGATCACGTTAATTCTTTTATATATATATTCACGTATATTGTATGTTATAGATATGTCACTTAGTTATAAGAACCAATTGCTTTTGTTAGTCCAGTGTTGCATCCTCCTAATTTTATGGAATTACAAGCTCTCGTCGTAAACGATTTAAGACAGTTAAATTTATTTAATTGAATATCACTCCAACCCGCCATTGAACTTAACTTCAGGATATTTACTAGAGACCACGATTAGGACGCCACTCGGCCATGTTTCAAAAACCGTCTTTGTCATTTTGACGCGCAAGAATCGTTTATGTGTTATAGATCGTTGACGGGAGATTATTGTGGTTATGATATATAAGCTGGTAACCATGGCGAAGACTTTTATCCAGTAATAATTAATTAGGTGATGAATGCGCAAATAATGTACGCAGGACGGACGGAGTATATTGTTTTCGCCTTGTTAATTTATAGTCAAATCTCTAAAGTAACACGAAAATTGCTTCATTCAAAATGTGGCCATCTGGGATTGCTTGGCTACATTTTTGATATATGTAATATTATGGATGAGATATTATAAAAACGTTGGTTTTTCTCTCTATTGTTATGTTTTCGTTTCGTTTCGTTTTATTGATTTTTTAAATAGTAGTTACTAACTACTGCTGTGGTGTCCTTCTGGCATCAAGGTTAAACCCCTGAGTGGTTTTTGGTGTTCTTCATTTATTTCCAGCAAAATAAAGAAATACGATACATACATTTTTAAATAAAAAATATGTAAGTAGGTATTTGGAGTCCAATCGAAGTATTTTCTTGAAATATGATAATGTTTCTTCTTTTATGGTATAGATATAGAGGTAAAACACACATTTTTTCACACACACGTGCAAGTGTGTGAGAAAAAATAAATATTATCTATTATTAATAAAATCTTTCTCATACAGATAAAATCGTAATATTCAACACTATAAATTAAATCCATAGTTGTGAATTACGATTGTTATAGATGGACGAGCCTACATTCATTCAGGCGAATAGCTTTGGATGGGTTTTTCGTCCCTTTCTCTTCACTATCACAAATATGAGATGGATAGATAGAATTAATTCAAGATGCAAGGGGCGGATGCAGCTACGTAAATCAAGCGCTATGTAGTGATAGCAAAAAAGATGATTTTAATATCTATGGTAATGTTTAGTTGCAATTTTATTTGCGCCCACTTAAATCATAACCGTTATTAAAAAAACACTGATGTTGGTGAAAAGCGTATAATAAATCGGTAGTTTATGTATTCCATAGCATCTAATGTGCATTTTTGGTACGGTTAATTTTCTTTGCCTGCTACAGTAGTAAACAGTGGTGTATTTTTCAGAAATTTTCTTAACTTTCAACCCTCGGGAGTGGTGAGGGCAAAGAAAGTAATTAAAATTGCCCATAACCGAAGAGCATGGTAAATGTCATGAAAGTGATTGATTGATTCTTAAAAGGCCGGCAACGAACCTGCGAGCCCTCTGGCATTGAGAGTGTCCATGGGATATTTGAACTCACTACTCACAATCTCTATAAAACAGATTGTATTCTTGTGTTTTATTTTTTCAATCAGTGTTTAGCTTTACACTAACGTGCACTAACACTAATTCAATAGTTCAAACAGTTTCGTCCTATTCAGTGTGTGAAGGCATTGATTTGCCTCGAAATTTTATGTGATGGTGGAGCCTTTGTTTGTGGGCTCCAGCCGAATTTATGTAATACTATGTAGCTTATAATATTTTTTTTTGTTTTGCGATGAGTACCACCATAAAGTCGATGAGATTTGTTCCGCCCAATGCATGTATGAATCCGCACTGGAGCACCAACGCTACTGTTGTGGAATTTCCACTTTACTATGATTACATTTGACCGTACCCTGTTGACCCGGTTTCGAACGTATAACGGGGTTCTAAGGAGGCTTTATACATCAGTCAGTTGAACTTTTACTTAAGAAAATGCATTTCCGTCAGACAAAAAAATCACTGTAGTTTGCGCACATTAGCACGTTTGTCAATTTAATCTAATAATATCTTATTTAATAAGTTTTACTAATAAATAAAAGGGAATATTAATTCGTGGATCAGGAAGCTAACTGGCCGAGCTTCATCTGAAGTTAGTAGTTAAGTGATATTGCGGCAATTTGTATACAAGTTCAAATATGTACAAAGTTCCTTGGTATGAGTTTGAAGATGCTTCAAGATGCTGCTCGAAGCGTTTTAACGTGATTCAATGTGATAAAACTTTGTATTAGTCGCGGCTTTATTCATAGAATCAAAACAGAAGAACCTATTAGAAATCTAAATTTTAACTTGAGTTTCGAGAAACAAACTCTAGTGAAGTTAATAAATATAATAAAGACGAATATATCCCTTAAAGTGAATCCGTGAAGCTAAATTTAGTGTTTAAAACAGCCAAAACACTAGTGAATTGCCAAAGTAAATACTTATGCAAATAGAATCGATAATGTTATAACCAGAAGATTCAGATGAAGCTCTGAAGACGTATTTCTAATGTTTATTTAATATTTAATAACATTCCACATATTTAAATTCTTATATTGACTATGTTGCTTGCTAAAAATACCTAGTTTTAACAATGAAATTTAAGATAATTAATAAAATCGGCTCATAAGTGGATACAAAAATCCACCAATCCTATATTTATTTAGTCTCCGACAAATTTGTGGCCAAAGATAATTAATACCCAGTCCCAGCAATAAACTGTGCTGTTTCGCTTAATAAACTGTGAATAAATGACATAATGAAATAAACATATACATATGTAACATATTAAGCTAGCCCGTATCAAAGAACAAAGGATCGCCCATTGGAGCTTTGGGATGTGAACTTGGTGTAACATTGTTCTATTTCCGGACGAACTTTTTTGTATTTGTATGGGTTCATTTCAAAACTTTTACGGATAAACCAACCTTTTTTGTGCGTCTAACTTGAGCTTACTAAATTCTATGCCCCCGTCCAGATTTAATACATTACTTTTAATTTTAAAAAATATCATTAAGTAAATGAAAGAAAAACAAATCATATCATATTTTTCCTTTTTAAACACAGTATTGTTACTGATACACAGTAAGTAAAAAACTTATAATTCCAATTTTTTTTTATAAATTTTCAAATCCTTTCCGAATTTTAAATCTCTTATCAATCAAAGTGCCCCCGTTGTGGACGTTGGCCCCACGTTAAGAAACACTGATTTATCGTGTTAGGTATTCCGTATTTAATATAAAGCTTAATTATAACGGGTTTCAACGACGAAGAAAAGTTCTCTAAATTACGAGGTTTTACAGATTCCAGAGATTTCAAAAATCGTTAAATTTCATTGTATATTAATTTATGATGGCTGAATTGACCTATGTAGAGCTTTTTGAAGGAGCTTTGTGTCTCTTCAAGTCATTGAAGTTTATTTTTAAAAACGTTTTCTTTTAGCATTTTTTTTATTCTGAATTGGAAACAACATTGCTTTCAGTCTGTACAGTACTTCCATCGACATGGTATCATAACCTAAATTAAAAACCCTGATGGGAAGCCGCTAATAAATTGCTTTATTTATAACTTTTACATTTCCCGACCACCTCGTCAATATATTTACAGCCCAGAAGTTTCAATTTAAAATTATTACCATGGCAACCGCTAACACAACACGTTCTATAATAATAGACGCAACTTAAACAACTTACAAAGTTTTACAAATACCTCATATAGTTGTGCATGAGGTAAAATGTCGCCATATTATTTTTGCCTAGTCTTACCTATGACTACATTATTAAGGTTTTAAAATACAAGCACTTGAATAGATTTTCAAAGTGCATGTGTGACTTTACGTTATACAGTTCGGTAAATAAGCCATTGAAACGTCTTGCGCTGCAGTTCTTTCATCGTAGTAGTGATTAAGGGTCGGCTTAGGATCCTTCTAGAATAGAGCGTTCCAATTTTTAAACGGCCGGCAACACCCTCCCGAGCCCACTAGCATTAATAGTGTCCATGGGCGGCCGTATGCCTCCTGCCCCTTTGCCCCCTGTTATATAAAAAAACAAGGCGGTAAATTTATTAATTTCTACCTAAGTTATTACGTAGCTAACCTCACAACATTTTAAAGAGACCATATCACATGTTTGAAACTGATACATTGATTTGAATTTATAGTGAGTTTGTAAATGGCTATACGATAGCCATTCGATTTTTGTATTATCAGTCTTTTGTGTTCTTCAGTGCTCTTCACGTTTTTGCTTTTCGTTATAAAACGATAATTCACTATCGAGTTTTGATTGCAGCGCATGAGTATTCATAAGAGTTTCAATCTGATCATTACTATTAAATTGTTTTTTTCGTTTCAGGTAAGTTGGCATTTCTTATTAAATCTACGCGGTAAGTTGTCAAAGATATCTTAATTAAACTTGATCGATATATTAGTAAAACAATGTACCTACACTTAATATAATTGTAGTTATTCTAATATACCTAATAACTAACCTTAAAATTTAATAATTAAAATAATTATTATTAAAAGGAGTCCCTTCAGGCAAGGTTCCCCCTTTGAATAGCTAGACTAATTCTTCTAAAGATCGATGGCGTGTGACCACACAGATATTTTTATGCTTATTTTATACAGAGCAGATTATGAGACAAAAAATAAATATGTCGCACTAAGACATCTCTTTCAAGCCGAATATAAGTAATAAAGGAATTTAATGTCAACATTATTATTATTAAAAACTTATATCCTAAAAAAACAGATTGAATGAAACTTGGACTGTTCTCGTTGGAATATAGGATAAGTCGATGTGACCTAGATTCCGAAAAATTAAAAAACAAGCATACAAATACGAAATGTAGGACAAGAGCTTGATAGACTATATTATTTATACCATATATTATATATACACATACAGACGGGGTGACCAAACGCAACTAGATAGATGGGGTCATCAAATCATAACTTTACAGCCCGAAGTGAAAACTGCCTTTTTGGAAATGGGTGATGAAAATAAATTCAAATTCTTATATTATCATTTAAATTTAATAAAAACCTTACATACGAAATTATTTTTTAAATTATATTTCTTTAGTTATCGCTCTTTGGTTGTATCGACTTTGACAAAAGCAAAACTTAATTGTGAACTTAATATCTGTATTTCTTTTCCGTGTTAACATGTTATAGAACATATTTAACATAACATTATCGTGTTAAAGTTAGTTATAATTGGTCTTTGACGTTAGTTACAAAAATAAAGATACATTCTTTGTAAATATTTGGACAAGATATTAATTTAATTGAAATCACATTAGTTATAATTTTTAATATCCTATTTGTCTCTTGAGTAATAGAACTCAATTTTTATTTTCTAAATTATCAGCTAGAGCAGTGTTTCCCAAGGTGGCCTAGCCCCACAGGGGGAAAGTTGATTGTTAAAAGGGGCATCCACAATCAGTTGGATATAATACAACATTGAGGCTTGATACAGAAGCTAACAAAAAATGGAATCTAATATAAAATCTTTGTGCAGCAAGCATCTCACTGAATAAATCTTTATTAAAATTATTGGTTTTGAATTTCAGATTTTCATTATGTTTTGAAAATTTACTTATTGTTTCGTTAACAATTTCTTAGTGATTTCTTCGTTAAACCAAACATTTCTTAACTGAACATACAAGTTTCTTAACAACGTATGAATAAAGGTTGGAAAACACTGAGCTAGAGAATACTCAGATACATTATTATTGTTAAAACAGTTTTTAGTTTATGACACTTCTTGCATTTTTCAAAACTACAACTTTTTATTATTCTAATATTTCTCAGTACAAGTATCATTCATCTTATCAAAATATGGTACATTATTCGATCATAGTAATGTTACGTAGTTAATTAACTCGCTATCTTTATGTTTTAATAAGAATGTTTAAGATCGGTTCAGTGGTTGTAGTGTTTAAATCTTTCGTCTATATAACATTAGTGTAGACATGTCCAAACTGGAATTAACTTTATGGACGAGTTCCTCAGAGCAATTTAATTAAAATTTGACTTAATGTTAACAGTAGACTCAAACATAACAGCCCCTCAGCTGAAGATGTCGGTTGTGGCGGATTGTAATACTTCTCGTACATGGAATTCCAGAAGTCCATTCTTTGTTGGTGAATGTTAACTCTCGCCTCCTCTTGGAAGCTTCTTCCAGCTAAGATTTCATCATCGCCACTGATACGCAAGGCTATTGTTGACTCCCGAGTGTAGGTATTCCATGGAATTCCAGGGTTGACGTAATTAGTTGGATTCGGGTCTCTGTAAAAATTTATTATTTTTAAATTATAGAGCTCTAAATATGGCGTACACAAATACGATCACAGCATAAGATTAAAATCTTATCTTGTCTGCGCTGTTTCGTTCTTATTTATGTGATAAGTATTTAGACTATATTTAGTAACATAACAAAATACAGTATAAATTCTACGACAGTAAATTCTTGAGGCAAATATCCTAGCAGTATGGGATATTTGCCTTCATTTTACAAAATTTATTTTAAGGAATTAAAATATAATTATCGTATCAAAGTAAGAAAACAAAATAATCTTACCCAACTTTAACAAAAGCTACTAAACGTCTAATGATTGCATCTTGTACGGCAGCGTCGCTTGGCCTTAAATCAAAGTCAAATAAGTAATTGAGCAATGAACCATGCCTTGCCCCTTTAAGAGGTATTTGTGGATATGACCAGTCTGAGTTTCGGGTACCGCGATAAGCAAACTCCATTAGCCTCACTGGCGATTTAGAAGTTTTCGATCTCTCGGCCACTCCTCGGATTACAGACACCGCTACCAAGGTATCACCCTGGTAATCTAAGAAATCTTCAATTGTATCCATAGCGATAACTCTTTGTGCGAAATAGAAATCTCTTATTTTTTGCGCTTCAGCAGATTTATTGCTTTCAGATTCAAATTTCAGATCGACTTGTATGAAATCGGTAAAGTTCTTGTCCATTTTACCTAGCCAGTCGTTTACTGCGGCTTGTTCAGCTCGCAGTGTCCCTTCTCGATCAACAAAAACAGCGATGTACGGGACATCGTTGTAGTTACCATTACGGATTAAGTTTATTGGTGAATCTGTCAAAACACTGCCTGCTCCCAGACTTGCTTCCTCGATGCACGGTGCAAAAAGTGGAGTATTGTTGAAGAATTCGAAATCATTTAGTGCTGGAGTTAAAATGCTTAGATCCGTTGATGCCAGTAACTTGGCCAGCTCTGCATTCGATTTATCAGTGTATGACAGCTTTTCTCCTAAACTTTTAGCGTATTTCACAGGTTCGTATGCTACGGCCCACGGTGATAACGCTGAGCCACTTATGGCTATAACTTTATGCAGTAAATTTTGCGATAGAGGCGATAAGGTAATCAATTCGGCCATCGCTGCGCCTGATCCTTGTGCTAGTATAGCCACATTATTCGGATCTCCACCAAAACCGGCAATATTCTGCTGGATCCATTTTAAAGCCTGGATTGCGTCCTTTATTCCAGCGTTACCTGGTGCATCTGGTACTCCCAAACAAAGAAACCCAAATATAGATAATCTGTAGCTTATGGAAACCAACACAACATCATGTTCAACCAGTTTATTGAATGAGTATAGTTCTTGCCTGGTTGTAGTATACTCCTCACTTTCGAGCCATACTATTACCGGTCGGTTTCCGGTAGCATTTTGTGTGAAAACATTTAGTACTAGACAGTCTTCAACTCCGATGAGACCTCTAGGAGATGGTTGGGCACAAATGACTTTGTTGTCGATGGCATAGTATTCTCCAGGATATGTTGGTGGTGGTGTTGGTGCCTGGAAAAACAAATAGGGTACATATCATTTTCTGTTTAGATTTTGTGCAATCAACACAACTGTAATCTTATCGGTTACGCCCAGTTTCTTTGAAACGAGTTGTGTTATTTATATAATCGGTACTTCAAGAGTTTCCATACCATAAAAGTGGTTTTAAGTTATTAAAATTAATTGAGTACAGGTTAATTAATTACTCATCAGCATAAGGCTTCCCCTAATTACCTTCATATACTTGTCTTTGAAGTGGTTAAACCTAAATTATTTTATAATTGCTTTGTAAGTTTTATTAAAAATATTATCGAAGATCCGGTATGAGGCTTATGTATGTATTTAAATGTTGTTATTATATGAACTACAAAGTTCTTAGTACTTAATTCTTAAAAGGCCAGCAACACACTTGCGAGTGTACATGGGCTTATCACTTAAGATAAGCCTACTGCCCGTTTGCCTTCTATTACACAAAAATAATAAAATTTTGATTTCTTTTGCGTTAATCATTGACGTATATAATTATATCTGTTATCAGTTAACTTGAAATATATAATAATTATGCTTATTTATAAGTTTTTTTAACTATCAAATATCTGATACAATTTTGTGCTGTTGTGTTCTTAATATGAAGAAAAACTCAAATAACTATAAAATCATGTTTCTCATCTACAAATACCCACATTGCTATGTATAGAGTACATATTTAAACCACTCGACTGGGCCACCGAATAAGCCCTACCCACAAATAACACTTTTAATTATTATTGACCTTCACTCATTAGGTGAAGACACTTTGTTTATGTTACACGGTATGCGAGATAACAAAATACAGCATTACTTAATTCATTCTCTGTAAAAAGTTATCATAGAAGCACTATTACTACGCCAAATTGTACATAAATTAAATTAATATCCCGAAACATTTCAACGGCAGGGCAACTCAGAATGAAAGAAAAGAATCAGGTATCCCCATTATATATATTTTACATTTATACATATATGTATAGAAAGTTATAATATTATTTAGATTTCACATGAAATAGAATTATCGGCTTTCCTAAACGTTTGAAGTTTCATAACTCCATTTATGTGTTTGTCGTGTCTTTTAAATGTTACTTACCAATAAAAATATAATATTGAACAGTAATTTAATAGTAAGTACTGTCTTTTATTAACATAACTTTTACACATTTAAAGAAAACACTTTTTTAACGGATTGAAGTTATGTATTATTGTAAACAAAATTTAAAATTATGTTTAAATAATTATAAGTTTACAATAATACATAACTTCAATCCGTTAAAAAGTGTTTTCTTTAAAACAGTAATTTAATTACAAACAGAGTAATATTAAATTTACATGAAACTACACGGTTTAAAAATTATTTAATTTGCAAGACAATCATTGATCAATTGCCTATTTAAATTAGCCAACAGTTTTTTGTTCTACATGAAAAATGTTAGATAGTCAAGCTGACACTTGACAAACTAATCATATTGAGTCATACTTCACACCTATACTCAAATATATTCCTCATTACTTTGTCATAAATAATTGCCTGAATTAGTTTCAAACAGAATTCAATCCTAAACTAAAGTAAACAGGAACCAAACAAAATAAAATCATAAAGTTTGCCCCTTCACAATATTGCATTATAAATTCTGCAGGTATTAATCATCTTTGTGAGAGGCTGCTGCTTATAAAACGAGTTAGAAGTCCTGTGGTAACATGTCGCCAGCGTTCCTAAAATTTACATGACTACATACTATGACTAACATAGTTGTATATAAAACAGATATGAAGTGTCGATAACGATAACGATAGGATTTTCATTATAAGCGCTATTAGTACTGGCAATTCACCGTAATTTCTTAGGATAATTTTTAAATCTAAAGGTAGTATGCACATAGCCCCAAGTAACGCCAAACGCAGGCCTACATCTATATATAATAAATTAAATGCCTTCTTAATATCTACCCACTTACCGTCCACTAAAAACGCTTATATAACTGGCTTATGAACAAACCTTACGCATAACACTCACTCATTAATTAACATTCACACTTCCACTCACATATGCACTCCTTGTAAACATGTTATTTAAAATAATTATGTAATTAACTATTAGATTTGGTATGAAGCTGGGAACATAGCTATTTGTTACTTAATCCTAAATCAGTTCATTATAATACATTGTTTATAATAAATAAACAAATGTTAATTGATTATTAAGTATCGACATCGAATCACAGATTCCCAAACTACCTATTAGGAATATGTTTCGCCGCCGCGAGACTCATACGCACTCCAAATCTTTAAATAAAATCCTAACAGTAGAATTGTGACCTATGAGTCAAAGTCGTTAAAATACTACGCACTGTGGAATCTCTAGAAATTAATTGCAGTATAAATTACCTTAAATCTGTTTTCTCCGGCTGTATTTCCACCATAATGTAAACCATAAAACGTGTAATAATTTCCATCGGTGGCTCGGCTGCCGATAACCACACCTTGGGTCGTGTTTACAGAGAGATTAGCTTGATTATCTTGCGCGTACGCAAACACAAGTAAACTTAGGAACACGAACATCGCGATACGTCCACCCGTGGCGGCGTCAACCTGATGTGTGAGGTGTAAACGTAAATATCAATGTATATAATAAACGGTCATTTTGAACAGTATTGTCTATGGATAAATTTTCTAGAGGTTAAGTGGGTTTAATTAGTAGGGTCCTTTAATTTTCGGTGACCTTGGGTTATTAAGGCGATATCAAGCGATGAGGAAATTCATTAGTAAATTTAACGTATAACAGTAGATCAAGCATATAAAAGACTTTGCATCGTCAAACGTGTATGCACATCTTTTAAGAATATAAATTGCATAAAATTCCTAAGCTTTTGTAAGGAGCATGCTAGAATAGGCATGCACTATTTGGTCTTTAATCTACAAAAAATACATTGAAACAATAAAAAAAGGTTCAACAAAAGAGTTTAAGGGTTTTAGAAGAAAAAGCCATATAGATTCCCTCAAGTACCTACTTTGCATCTCTGGAATGTAGACGACCTGATGTTTTTAAACGATTTTTGAAACGTAAACCGTTTCAAAAAAATTGACTGCCCTGAATAATTGTCGTTTTTTACTATTTCTTTCCTTCTTCATTTGTATGAAATAGTTTGTATTATATAGGATTGTATTGTTAAAATCCTTTATTAAAAACTATTTACGTAACTCAGTCAATTTACCAGGAAATAGATATGTTGAATGTAACAAAAAAATGCATAAAAATAATATAAATAATCTGTTGTCCTTAATTAGATATAATTGGTTCTTTTTCCACTTTTACAATTATATTATAATGATCAATGCACCTTACAATTTATTATTTTGTATAAGTAGGTTCTAATTTATTTGCTATATTTGTTTTGTAATAAGTATTATTTGATGATTTGCTTTTTTAAAAGAGTACCGAGATTTTTTTACACCGGCTTTTTCTCTCGGCCTACACCGTTCTGTCTTCTTTGCCGATGAGTAGGGATGGCTACAGGTTCAAATTTAATGAAGTGGAATAAGTGATACCTTGATGATCTTATGTTCCAAAATAAACTAATTTCTTTTATAATAATAAAATAAATAAATAAAATAAACTGTGTTTTATGTTTGTGTAAGAATAATAAGCAAATAAATAAGAACGAATTTTATTCCACTTTTATGTTAAAATAATTTAAGTAGCGACCCGAATGTTTTCCTGTTTTCCATTTAGGCATCATTGTAAGTAATCATATACTTGTTTTATAACATTGCGATAAAATTAACACAAGCCAGTTCAATCGATTTCTTGTCGACTTTTATTAATAGCTCAAACAACAACTCACGAATGTTTTGTGTGCAATATGTTGTTATAAATAAGAAATATAGTTATATAATACATATATAAATTTAGTATAGAAGTTACAGAACTAAGGTTCAGTTTGGTTTCGGTAGGGATTTTATGTTCATACATTATTGTTATATTATTGTTACCTTAATTACCGTACTGACGTAACAGATTTTACGAGAAATAAGTGTTTCAAATCATGGTATGGTATCTCATCATCATCATTAATGGCTATACTTGAGGGCGTAAGCCTCCTTAGTATATTTCGCTTTTCGGATTTTCGAGGGCCTTGACAAATCCATCCCACCAGCACTGCCTCGGTCTACCAAGGTTTCTCTTGCCACCAGGTTGTGAGTTCAGTAAGGAACTTAACTGGTTTTTAACGATTTTTTTCGCACAAAAATTTTTTAAAGGCGACTACTAGGTCCACACTACAAGGAATTTGTCCCAAAAATATTATCTCAAATTTGACATATACTCGAGAATTTTAGCTTTTCGATTCTTTATACACGTTTTCATAAACATTATAGTTGCGTGACAGTGGGTCATTGAATTAAATTTTAATGTGTCACGCAAAAAGTGCTAATGCCACTCCATTCCTAATTATTTAGGTATTTCAGCCACTATATATAAATATATACTGTCATTATAATAAATAAATTAAAATCACTTTATTTGACAGAAAAACGTTTTTATATTCTAAACGTTGGATACATACAATAGGCAACGAATCGTTGAGATACAATATTCATTTTGGTTCACCTTGTATGTGTGCTTTTTCTATGAGCTAGGTTTAGTCTGTATCTAAAAAGTTAGTTCCTACCAGTGTCATTAAACTTAATTTTTTTGTTATCAGATGTTTATTCAGGTTATAGTGCCACATACTTTTCTTGGCAGGCGACTTAAATTTAAATTTAAATAATTTAAATAAATTTCAGTCTGACACTTTCAGTTAGCAAATGCAACCCATAATTTTACTACCTAGCATCTAAAATGTATTTATTATTATTCCTTGCATTTTTAATTACAATGGCAAAGTTTTAATTATTAAACCACCCATCACACCCATCACAGCCGTATTAGGTATTATTTAGTATAATAATACCTATATAATATTAAATTAATTTATTTATTGGTTTTTCCTTTTTGTAAATGTTTGAACCTTTTAAAGTAAATATTATGTCAATCTTTATTTCAACTGTAATTGTTTTTTATTATACATATTTTTTGTTAGCTTACGCTTAGCGTTACGAATTAAATAAATAAAAGCACCTCTGTAGTTGTGTGTCTCAATGACAGATTACAGGAACTGTCCAAATCTTTCATAGAATTATTTTATCATAATCACATCATGGTATCATAAACCAAAAACAAACTTATTGAACAAAACTAAATATGAAAAACGTACCAAATTAAAAGCTATTTTAAAATCAAACCCTTAACCACGTATTCCACTCATCACTCTTGAAGATGTGTTTGATGACCACGACGTATGGCGGCCATCGCAACAGATCAGTGAGATATTGGAGAACTCGCCTGACCAGGTGGTGTCTATTTTCCGCCTCTTGAAAGAGTTTAACTCTCTATTTTACTATACTATACTCTCTATATTAAGAAGGCTTGGATTTCTACTCTTTCGCCTTAAATGATGAACCAAATCGTGCAGAGTGAAACTTGGGAATGTGTTTTTTTATCCTTCTCTTTTGCAACTATTTTAATAGTGTTATTTCAAGCTTCAAATGTTTTATATGAAATAATAATAGTAATAGTATCGGCCTTATTCAGACAAGATTCTATTTTACTTAATCTAGATTATACATGTTTTAGTATTGAAACAAATAACTTTAATATAGTTGAATATTTACTTTCTGTCGACAACCTTGTCTGTTCTGTTGGCAAAGGCCAACAATTGCCACCATAAATTTCTGACCTGGGTAGTTCTGATCCACCTGCCACGGCTCTCATTGAACCACCTTTGGAATGGTCTACCACTTTTCCTCTTCATGTGACCTATGTACCAGCATTAATTACTTGCTCCAATTTGACTGTCCTGTGATAGTATTTTTCTTTTAAAAAAATCTTGCGTAGAAAGTACACAGTAGATGATATGTACCAGTACATGATTACTCCATGCATATATATTCACACTGTTTACACACTGTATACGTGCTTATTATAGTATAAATTAAAAATCAAATTTAAAAATCTGCGTTTACCGCACAAGACGCTATGCAACAGAATTTCCATCTATAGTGTTAATGTGTAACTGCTAAACGAATACATCAACCAATAGAGTGTATTTTTCTTGATCTCCCTTTCTCACTCTCTCTCAATCGGTCTCAATCGCTCTCTCCCTTTCTTCGATGTATGATTTTATATAATGAACGTTTTGGACAGCTTTCGCTTAGACAATGTCGTGCAAACAATTTTCAACAATGTGATAAAACAAGATCCCTAAGGGGCAACAATGTACATATTGCATAAGTCCTTCAGTAAAAGCTCGAGTTCAAGGCTTCTCCGGAAATGCTAATTACCTAACCGTAACTAGAGAATAGAAACAGCTGAGTACACTTCAAACTTTAAGTAAGGGTGAACCACATTTTCTAATATTACGGTGACCTTTTGACAATCAAATCATTTAAATTTATATTAATGTTTTGAGAAGTCACCAATTCCGCTCATGATCTTGCGAGGTAAACGTTTCCTTCGTTGTTCCCCAGAACTGACCGATATTTGAGACAGATATGGAAAAAAACATTAAACATTGTATTTTTTTTTAAGCAAACGGGGTGTCATTACGCCTCCTGGCTTACTGATACCGCCCCGCCACCCATGGACACTTACATTGCCAGAAGCCTCGCAAGTGTGTTGCCTGCCTTTCAAGAATTGGTACGCTCTTTTCTTAAAGGACCCTAAATCGAATTGGTGCGGAAATATTTTAGTGGGCAGTTGGTTCCTCATAGTAAAATGCTGTGTGTAAATAAATTTTACATAAATTCTTAAGAAATGGTTATGTATCTCAGACATAGTCCGAACCACTTTCAGTAAAAGCACCAAGATAAGATGCTCTATTTCCAATGCAGAATATTGTACTGCTTAGTCGAAAGAGATGCAATTACGATCCTAATACACATGAAAAGAGATAGATGCATGACATACATTCAACACAGTATCCATTTGAACGGTGCGCGTGAGTCAACGGTGTTTGCAATTTCGGCGATTTTTGCTTGTTTTTTATCATAGATAAGTTGAATTATTGTGAATGTTTTAATATATGATCTCCAAATGTTAACAGTGCCAATAAAATACTTGAAGGTTAGTATAAAAGTTTCATAAATTCATATGATCGCTATTATCGTATGACTTTTTTGTATGTTTTATATGTTATTTTGGGTTTTTATGTGTATGTTTCTTAATACTTCTACATTTTTAATTTTATTTATTTTAAAGGAACAGGTAATTGTTTATGTAAAGCGTCAAGATTATTTGAAGAACGTATTTATTATTATTACAGTCTCTGTATCCGTAATACAAACACACATAAGTATGTTTGTGTCTATATGTTAAACTGATAGTTGTAGGACCTCCAATAATCCTTGTTTTGTCTTCATTCAATAATAAAAATTGTATCAAAGGGAATTAATGATGAAAAACTGAATCGAAACAGCAAAAGTTAATACAAACTTATAATGGGATACGTTGTTAGTTTCCTCTTTGATTTGATGTCCTGTCATTTATGTTTCCAATTTGGAAACTAGTTGTAGACATAAATAATTTCTATAAAATTACCTTTCTTAAGTAAATTAAAAACACTGCCGCTACCTCTACATTTCTGTTATTCACCGCATGAGCGAGTGTGCATTTAATTTCTCGGCTCATTGAAAGAAATTGGTCCTTCGACAAAATTGTACCAATTCCCAGAGCTGAATGTGCGCACAAGTGGGTGCCACCGGACTAATAATAAATTAATAATTACTGGTGAGTGGTCCCGTCTGTAGAGATAAAGTTACTTACTATAATAATAATGATTTTCTGGTCGTCCAATTTGATTGCTTTAGACGATTAGGTAACATTATACATTTGTAAACGCAGTACTTTTAATTATGTCTAGAAAACATTTATTCGATATTTGTAAGTAGCTGAAAGTCTTCAACATAATTCATTTAGTGTATTTTATAGTTCCGAAAGTTGCACCTTTGGGATGTTCCTTTGGCTAAAGTTCGGAACTGTCATTACTCATGGACGAGTATTGATAATAATTGATGAGCTATTTTATAGAGGAAGCAATCAAGTTGTTAAGTTTTTTTGCACAAATTATTTCAAGTAAGCTTTGGCATTAAAAAAAATCTTTTCACAATTTTATTGTTTTTTGTTTTACAATTATATACAGCAAGATATAGTACAAATTTACATAAGACACTTTTAAATAAAACTATATTAACTAATCCCGTTAAATAAAGGCGATATTTATTTGTGTAATTAATATCGCCTTTATTTAACGGGATTCCTGGTTTGTATTTATTAATTAAATTAATCAAGTGGAGTCGTTACTCCATTAAAATAAGATTTTTTTAATATATTTATATTTAGTTTAATATATAATATTTTTTGTACATACTTTAAGGCTTCAAGAATGTATTGAACATATAGTGTCGTAACATTTAATTCCTTATTAGTGGGGTTTATGATTTAAATTTGTACATTATTGTATTTCTATTTTAACTAAGTACTTAGTATTATATATATTTTAATGAAGATATCTATTTATTAATAAGCCACAACAATATACATATATGTATATAGATAATTAAATTATATTAATATACAATTACAAACTAAAAATATATCTAATAACTAACCTTAAAATTTAATTATTAAAAAATATTATTAAAAGGAGTCCCTTTAGGCAAGGTTCCGAAGATACTAGCAGCGTTCCCTCTTTGAATAGCTAGACTAATTCTTTGTGCGAGGTAGCTGCCAGCTCTTCGTTCTCCTGTGATGTCGACTAACCTTTTTGATAATTCCCTAAAAAGCCTTAACGCGCTACGACCCCACGGACCAAGGGTCTCGACACCGAATGGGACAAAATCATATTCAGAGCCTAGACCCCTGTATTTGCAGACTTTAGCTTTTTCAGCCGCATCACAAGCCGCACCAGCTCTCTTGTTAGTTCCATGAAGATTGGAAGGGGCCAGTGTGTCTGAACAGGTGGCATCCCATACCAAAACCCGACCCATCTTCCATGGAATCAAACTCATACCGTCCGGTCTCTTGCCATCGTCTCTAGCAATTCCTTATTTATATTCCTGTTAATGATAATAATGTTTCTAATTCGCCGCCTAAGATATTAATAAAGCATTAAATTCTGACCACATTCATTTTGTGTTATCATTAAATTGGATGTGTAAGTGGAATTCTTTATCGGCCATTCGCCTTAATTTTCGTTGTTTCCGCATCAACTAATATCAAATTAGTTCGTTCTAGTGCCTTTATTCGGATGAAGAATTTTGCTATGAAATTTATAGCAGGCGCATTTAGATGATACTTTAGTACGAGGTATCGACACTCAAATTTATAGCAATTGAGTATATATACAGTATATTTGGTAATTGTATAATTTTTGTGTTAGTTTTATTTTTATTTTTTTATGAACTTTTTCTATTTTTCCCGCTTAGCTTTTAGAGATCGCTTGTTGGTTGTTATATATATATATATATATATATATATATTACTTGTAAAATATAATTTTATATCTATTAATACTGTTTACCAGTTTTTTGTGGGATTCATTTCAACTATCTAAATTATTTATATTTTCATACAATGAAAACCGTGTCTCTATTAATTGTAGTTCGCAATTGAAAGTTAAACAATTGTGCAAACTGAGCTAACAAAAGGACGTATTGGTCGACGGTATTGGTATTAGCGCAAATAAAATATGTGCCAATACGATTGTAAATAACATTGTAACTGAATGTTGATTCTACATTGACCATTTATTATTCCAAGTACATTCTTCGTATCCTCAAAGGTCGTAAAAATATATATTTACTTAAATATACTGTATTTACAATTTTCTAAACCTACAAAGCAATAAGAAATAAAAAAAAACAAATTTAAAAATTTTGGTCCCTGTGGTAGTTTCGTTTAACGCTGGCATATCCTGGCTTGTATTGCGATACTAATTCGTTGAGCGAGAAAAGCACCAGGTCTAGGGTCATCGGTACTATCTACTAGGCGCCAACTTAAGTCTTTAATAAGCGCCTGCACTTTAACCCACGGCCCAAGAGTCTCTATTCCAAAGAGAACAGACAAAGTAATAATAAAATAATTAAGAAAGTTTTTATTTTCATCGAATTCAGGTCCTTTATTTTCATCAGTACACAATGTCAATCAACGTTTAAATAATTTTCTCCAATCTCTTCCCATCGAGCAATTTGGTATTGTATATACGAAAAGCCGAAGTTTGAATGCACTGGAGGGTTAAGAGATGCATACCTTATAACTTTAACTTAGATTTAAAACAATTTAATTGCTCATTTTCAATTCCAATTACAATTGTTTTGTAGCTTTAAAAGTAAGTTTTGTTTGGGTGATTTTCTCCATTCCTCCACTAGGAAGTGCCTGCGAGCGGATACCAGGACGTTGGGGTAGTGATGAAAACATTCCAATCAGTATATGCGCCTTCCAAATTAAAGTTGGGCGTGTCAAACGAACAAAGCGGGCGCAGAAATTAA